>NC_090374.1:154897089-154980606 GCF_036365525.1 Heterodontus francisci
TAACAATGGACAATGCCAAGTAACATGTGTGATAATTGGAGAGGGTTTGTTATGCTGAAATGTTGGGAGGTATGAAATGTTAAGGGAGCTATGGATTGAGTAATAGTAGTGAGTGGAAAAGTAGTTGTGGCAAGTGGTAGGAAGAGCTGAAAAGTTTCAGAAGGAAATTCAAAGACTTCCAGAGAGTTTGGTGATAAGTAGCAAGCAAAGGAGAGGTTAGTGGAATGGTGAATTACTCCCATTACAATTAAATGAATTATGAAATAAATAACATGGGCAGGAAAGACAGAAATAGTATAATTGGAAGTATTGGGCAGAGGAGATGGGAGGTTTATTGATCTGTGGCCTCTCAGAAAAACAGTTCAAAATTGAGAGTAGGATTAAAACAGCAGAAGAATAGTAATTATAAAAAGGACCAGGAGAGAACATGAGAAACTAAAATAGATTTTGAGTATGCAACAGTGTAAAAGCAATAAGTGTGAATCAGCAGCCGGATTTGCCTGATTTGAGATTAATGGAAATAAAAATCAGGAGAGATGTAAAATGGGCTACAGATTCACTATCAATCATTTTACACTATTGTACAAAGTGAAGATCTACACCCAGGAGTGGGAGTAAAGAAATTGCCACAGTAGAAACTAGAAACTAGTGGTATTGTCACTGGACTAGTAACCCAGAGACCCAGGGTATTGCTCTGCAGACATTTGAATTCAATTAATAAATCTGGAATGATAAAGCTAGTCTAATGATGGGCATGAAACCACTGACGACTGTTGTAAAAACCCATCTGGTTCATTAATGCCCTTTAGGGTAGGAGATCTGCTGCCCTTACCTGGTCTGGCCTACATGTGACTCCAGACCCACAGCAAAGTGGTTGACTCTTAAATGCCCTCTGAAATGGCTTAGCAAGCCACTCAGTTGTATCTAACTGCTACGAAGTCAATAAGGAATGGCCACCCGGCATCGAAATGACAACGGCAAACCCAGCCCTATCAACGCTGCAAAGTCCTCCTTACTAACATCTGGAGGCTTGTACCAAGGTTGGGAGAGCTGTCCCACGGACTAGTCAAGCAGCAGCCGGACATAGTCGTACTCACCGAATCCTACCTTACAATGTCCCAGACACCACCATCACCATCCCAGGGTATATTCTGTCCTATCAGCAGGACAGACCCAGCAGAGGTGGTAGCACAGTGGTATACAGTTGGGAGGGAGTTGCCCTGGGAGTCCTCATGGCATCAGGTCAAACATGGGCAAGGAAACCTCCTGCTGATTACCACCTACCCCCACCCCGCCCAGCTGATGAATCAGTATTCCTCCATGTTGAACAGTACTTGGAGGAAGCACTGAGGGTGGCAAGGGCACAAAATGTACTCTGGGTGGAGGCCCTCAATGCCCATCACCAAGAGTGACTCGGTAGCACTACTACTGACCGAGCTGGCTGAATCCAAAAGGTCATAGCTGCGAGACTGGGTCTGTGGCAGGTGGTGAGGGAACCAACAAGAGAGAAAAATATACATGACCTTGTCCTCACCAATCTACCTGCTGCAGATGCATCTGTCCATGACAGTATTGTTCGGAGTGACCATCGCACAGTCCTTTGGAGACAAAGTCCCGTCTTTACATTGAGGACACCCTCCATCATGTTGTGTGGCACTACCACCTTGCTAAAAGGGATAGATTTCGAACAAATCTAGCAACGTAAAACTGGGCAACCATGACGCGCTGTGAGCCATCAGCAGCAGCAGAACTGTACTCAATCACACTCTGTAACCTCATGGCTGGCATATCCCCACTCTACCATTACCATCAAGCCAGGGACCAATCCTGGTTCAATGAGGGCATGCCAGGAGCAGCACCAGGCATACCTCAAAATGAGGTGTCAACCTGGTAAAGATACAACACAGGACTACTTGCATGTCAAACACCGGAAGCAGCATGCGATAGACAGAGCTAGCGATCCCACAACAAACGGATCAGATCTAAGCTCTGCAGTCCTGCCACATCCAATCATGAATGGTGGTGGACAATTAAACAACTAACTGGAAGAGGTGGCTCCACAAATATCCCCATCCTCAATGATGGAGGAGCTCAGCACATCAGTGCGAAAGACAAGGCTGAAGCATTTGCATCCATCTTCAAACAGAAGTGCCGAGTGGGTAATCCATCTCGGCGTCCTCCTGAAGTTCCCAGCATCACAGATGACAGTCTTCTGCCAATTCGATTCACTCCACATGATATCAAGAAACGACAAAAGGCAATTGATACTGCAAAGGCTATGGGCCCTGACAACATTCCGGTAACAGTACTGAAGACCCGTGCTCCTGAATTTGCCACGCCCCTAGCCAAGCTGTTCCAGTACAGTTACAACATCTTCCTGGCAATGTGGAAAATTGCCCAGGTATGTCCTGTACACAAAAAGCAGGACAAATCCAACCTGGTTAATTACCGCCCTATCAGTCTACTCTCGATCATCAGTAAAGTGATGGAAGGTGTCATGACAGTGCTATCAAGTGGTACTTGCTTCACAATAACCTGCTCAGCGACACTCAGTTTGGGTTCCGCCAGGGCCACTCAGCTCCTGACCTCATTACAGCCTTGGTTCAAACATGGACAAAAGAGCTAAACTCAAGAGGTGAGGTGAGAGTGACTGTCCTTGACATCAAGGTAGCATTTGACCGAGTATGGCATCAAGGAGCCCGAGCAAAACTGGAGTCAATGGGAATCAGGGGGAAAACTCTCTGCTGGTTGGAGCCGTACCTTGTGCAAAGGAAGGTGGTTGTGGTTGTTGGAGGTCAATCATCTCAGCTCCAGGACATCACTGCACAAGTTCCTCAGGGTAGTGTCCTAGGCCCAACCATCTTCAGCTGCTTCAGCAATGACCTTCCTTCAATCATAAAGTCAGAAGTGGGGATGTTCACTGATGATTGCACAATGTTCAACACCATTCGCGACTCCTCAAATACTGAAGCAGTCCGTGTAGAAATGCACAAGACCTGGACAATATCCAGGCTTGGGCTGATAAGTGGCAAGCAACATTTGTGCCACACAAGTACCAGGCAATCACCATCTCCAACAAGACAGAATCTAACATCTCCCCTTGACATTCAATGGCATTACCATTGCTGAATCCCCCACTACCAACATCCTCGGGGCTACCATTGGCCAGAAACTGAACGGGAGTAGCCATATAAATACCGTGGCTACAAGAACAGGTCAGAGGCTAGGAATCCTGCAGCGAGCAACTCACCTCCTGACTCCCAAAGCCTGTCCACCATCTACAAGGCACAAGTCAGGAGTGTGATGGAATACTCTCCACTTGCCTGGATGGGTGCAGCTCCAACAACACTCAAGAAGCTCGACACCATTCAGGACAAAGCAGTCCGCTTGATTGGCACACCATCCACAAACATTCACTCCCTTCACCACCGACGCACAGTGGCAGCAGTGTGTACCATCTACAAGATGCACTGCAGCAACGCACCAAGGCTCTTAGACAGCACCTTCCAAACCCGCGACCTCTACCACCACGAAGGACAAGAGCAGCAGGTGCATGGGATCAGCACCTGCAAGCTCCCCTCCAAGTCACACACCATCCTGACTTGGAACTATATCTCCATTCCTTCACTGTCGCTGGGTCAAAATCCTGGAACTCCCTTCCTAACAGCATTGTGGGTGTACTTACCCTACATGAGCTGCAGCGGTTCAAGAAGGCAGCTCACCACCACCTTCTCAAGGGCAATTGGGGATGGGTAATAAATGCTGGCATAGCCAGTGACGCCCACCTCCCATGAACAAATTTTTAAAAAGCTGTCCAAAATGAATCAGGCTATCATCTGGGTCATGTTGAAGAAAGGGAAAGATTAATTACAAAATGTCACTCAACAGTTACTGAGGTACATCCCTGTGGAGTTCAAAATTCTGATGAAGATTCCAACATGCTGTATCGACAATGCTGATCAATACAGATCCAGGGGTTTATTGAATCTCGATGTTTATCAGCAATACCCAACACACAAAGTACACCAGATATAAAGCACAGGAAGAAGCCACGTCGCCTCTGTGGAGATGTAGAGAAGGCTTTTCATAAGGTGGAGTGATAATATTTGCTTGTATTTTAAAAGATTTCATTTTTGGATCAAATATTTTGGAAGTTGGGTTGAATGATTGGCTATAGTTCACCAGAACAGTCAACACACCTTTGGTATACCCAATAAACAGGTGAAGTTATTAGCCTACAATGTAATATAAACACCAACTAATGCCATTTACCTTGTCAATCACTGCATAAAGTGGAATATCATGAAAAGGAGAAATGTATTTACCCTCAGAGTTCTCTGCAAACAAAAGGAGATAATGAAAGTTAGACATTTATCATTACAAGATAAAATCTGCAACATTCCAACCACTACTGTGGTGTACAGTCTACATTTTGTTATTCAACTCTTTTCCCAGGGACTTGAGCAGAAAATCTAGGCTGCCCTTCCAGTGCAATACAAATGGAGTGCTGCACTGTCTGAGATGCCATCTTTCGGATGAGACGTTAAACCAAGGACCCACCTGACCTCTCAAAAGAGCTCATTGTACCATTCGAAGAAGAGCAAGGGAGTTCTCTCAAGTGCCCTGGCAAATATTTATCCCTCGATCAACACCATTAAAACAGATTATCTGTCATTATCTCATTGCTGTTTATGGACTCTTGCTGTGCCCAAATTGGTTGCCGCATTTCTCACATTACAACAGTGAATACACTTCCAAAGGTACTTCATTGGCTGCAAAGGTTATGAAAGGTCCTTCATAAACTGAAGTATTTCTTTTTCTTACTTTGCATAATTAGAGTGGAAGAATTTGAATTAATGTAATCAAGCCTAGGAAGTGCCTTAGGTATGTGCTAGAACAAAGATATTTTAGGAAGATGGGGTAAATGAAGAAGCAGAGAGGCACTGAGGAAGTTAAACAATTAGCTTAACAGAAAGGTAATGGGTAGTTTAAAAGCTAACTTAGTATTTAGAATAAAAACATTACTGCAAGAAAAGGTGCTTGTTTAATTGAACTGTAATGTAGCGAATAAGGCATTGCAACTTGACCTTGAAAAGTCTGCAAGAAAAAGAAAGCCTGCTGTGAAAGTTTGAAAGAGAAAAGTGTTAGTAAAGATGCAGCTGCCCCTCTGCAATCTTCACATGATAAAAAGACAGACAGGGAAAAGACTATGTGCAGAATTATTTGGGCTTTGGGGTCAGTTTGAGAACTGGAAAATTACTGAACGGGAAGTACTGTGAGAGGTCAGATAGAAGGGAGCCAATTGAGGGAAGGGAGGCAGGTTCAAAATACATACTCCAAGTAGAAGGGCATAAAAGGAGACATTTTGTGCTTCGAGAATCAGTACAATGAGAGCATGCATGCCTATATGTGCCATATTCTATATATATATATATATATATATATATATACCTGTTCTGCTTGTAAATTGCTTTCTTTGCTGAAAGAAGAAATAAAGATAGTGAACCTCTCAGCAAAAGATTATCTACCTTGGTGACAATTTAAATTTTTGTCAATCCCTTCACAATTTTAACACAGTAAATATTTTAAAATTTTGATGGAACTGAAGTGAGGAACATATTATTATGGCTGATTATATAGAAGACCATTTGCTGTTACCATTTAAAAGTGCAATAAGTCTGTAGAAAGTGAAAATTTTATAGAAATGCAACTTTTTCATTCCTGGTTCTGCCATATCTAAATTTAAAATTCTCACCCTGGTGTTTAAATCACTTCATGGTCTTGCCATCACTACCACCCCTTTCCACCCACACCGCCCCCCCCACTCCCCAAATCTATAAGCGTCCTCCAGCCCTACAACCCCCTCCACACCACCCCACTAATTCTGGCCGCTTCAGCACCCAATCTTACTTTTGCCCCAACTTTGCTGATTGTGTTTTCAGTTATCTAGCCCCAGACTCTGGAATTCCCTTCCTAAACCCCTCTGACTCTCCAATTCTCTTTCCTCCTAAAAGACCCTCTTTAAAAGCCACCATATTTTACAAGATTTTGGTAAATCCTTCTAACATCTGCTTCTTTGGCTTGGTCTCCATTTTTTTAGATCATGCCTCTATAAAGTGGCTTGGGACCTTGTTCTATGTTAAAGGCACTATATAACAGTAAGCTGTTATTGTCAAATAGTGTCAGTTAATGCATCACTGTGCCTGACTTCATCTTTGATGACACAGGCAAGTAAGAGCAAATTACACTTCACTCAGTTTGTACTGCGATTTGTTTGCAATTGGGTTGTAAAACTATCAATATAATTTAGATGGGGATATGCAAGATGCTTAAGAGACAAGCTAATCTAAGAACTAGGAGTACAAAAAGCAACACACTATGGATGCTGGAAAGTGGAAATAAAAACAGAAAATGCTGGAAATACTCAGCATGTCAGGCAGAAGTTGTGGAGCGAGAAATAGAATTAATGTTTCAGGTCTGTGACCTTTCACTAGAATTATGAAAAGTTGGAAATGTAATAGGTTTTGAGCAAGTGAAAGGGGGGAGTGGGAAAGAAGAACAAAAAGGAAGGTCTGATGATAAAGTTCTAACACTTTGTACCATCAATAACCTCTCATTTTCATGTTTTACTGGAAGCAAATGCGTAGCCAAACGTAAACATGGAGATTCTAATAAAAAAAAGTCCCAACAAACTGCCTTTTCCTTTTGATTACACAAAGAATCAGACCAGGCGATCCATAATACAAATGAGAGATATTGGCACTATGGTTGCTCCCCTGAGCATTATTTTAATTTTTTGAACATCTTGAGCCCAGAATTTCTGCAATGGAGACAGAATTCAGGCAGATGGCTTATGGGGAGGGAAATTTAGAGAGAAACCTGACGCTGTCTAGTTTCCATCCATTTCAGTTCCATCAAAAAAAATTCTCTATCTTTCTTAAATCCATGGCCAGCTATCAAGGCACAGCCAAGCTACCCCAGAAATTCCACCTATACACCATCCATTAGGCCCAACAGGACCAATGTCTGGTTAAATCTTTCATATCCTGCCACTTTCCTCCCAAAACAGCACTCCTACAATTATGGCTGCTTTTTTCTTCAGTCCTTCCCAGGCCTCGAGATTGTAAACATTTCTATATGTATGTAAATAGACAGGATGACTTCCATCACACTGGGATAGCTGCCTCTACTGTCCCTCTACAATTGCAGCTTCCCATCCCTTCCCATGATCCCATACTCCGGATTTGAGATGAGTTCAGAGCCAGTATGCACCAGCAGCCAGAAGTCCCAACCTGGTGCACTTCCAGCCCCTTTAAGTCTTTTACTGCCTTTGACCTCTGTCCTCTGCTTTGTAGCTGATTTACGCAGTGTAGAGGCATAGTTTACCCATCATCCTTCAGAAAACTGTCAACTTAAAATCCCAAAGGATTATATACAGGTATTTATTTTATATTGGCTATTAAAACGTGTGTCGGGAAAAAGGTGATTATCGTACTTCAATGTCACCTCTAATCTGAAAACTTATAGTCTCCTTTTAGTTCAGGTGTTTAATCCTTTTAATCAATCTAGTTGGCCATCTTTCTTCTGCTGCCAACACCAGGATACCACCCTCTCCTGTGGTGCAGTGCCTCCTCTAGCTTTCCTGATGAATCATTTGTATTGCCCTGTGTTCCCTTCCTCTTTAGGTATCAGACTAGTGGATTTTATAATAAAAGCAAAATACTGCGGATGCTGGAAATCTGAAATAAAAACAAGAAATGCTGGAATCACTCAGCAGGTCTGGCAGCATCTGTGGAAAGAGAAGCAGAGTTAACGTTTCGGGTCAGTGACCCTTCTTCGGAACTGACAAATATTAGAGGGGGGAGAGGGGGAGGGGGGAGAGTGGGAGGGGGGAGAGTGGGAGGGGGGAGAGTGGGAGGGGGGAGGGGGGAGAGTGGGAGGGGGGAGGGGGGAGAGTGGGAGGGGGGAGAGTGGGAGGGGGGAGGGGGGAGGGGGGAGGGGGGAGGGGGGAGAGTGGGAGGGGGAGGGGGGAGGGGGGAGAGTGGGAGGGGGGAGAGTGGGAGGGGGGAGGGGGGAGAGTGGGAGGGGGGAGGGGGGAGAGTGGGAGGGGGGAGGGGGGAGAGTGGGAGGGGGGAGGGGGGAGGGGGAGAGTGGGAGGGGGGAGAGTGGGAGGGGGGAGAGTGGGAGGGGGGAGAGTGGGAGGGGGGAGAGTGGGAGGGGGGAGAGTGGGAGGGGGGAGGGGGGAGGGGGGAGAGGGGGAGGGGGGAGAGTGGGAGGGGGGAGAGTGGGAGGGGGGAGGGGGGAGAGTGGGAGGGGTGGAGGGGGGAGAGTGGTAGGGGGGGAGGGGGGAGAGTGGGGGGGGGGAGGGGGGAGAGTGGGAGGGGGGAGGGGGGAGAGTGGGAGGGGGGGAGGGGGGAGAGTGGGAGGGGGGGAGGGGGGAGAGTGGGAGGGGGGGAGGGGGGAGAGTGGGAGGGGGGGAGGGGGGAGAGTGGGAGGGGGGGAGAGTGGGAGGGGGGAGAGTGGGAGGGGGGAGGGGGGGAGAGTGGGAGGGGGGAGGGGGGGAGAGTGGGAGGGGGGGAGAGTGGGAGGGGGGGAGGGGGGAGAGGGGGAGAGTGGGAGGGGGGAGAGGGGGAGAGTGGGAGGGGGGAGAGGGGGAGAGTGGGAGGGGGGAGAGGGGGAGAGGGGGAGAGGGGGAGGGGGGGAGAGGGGGAGGGGGGGAGAGTGGGGGGGGGAGAGTGGGAGGGGGGGAGAGGGGAGGGGGGGGAGAGGGGAGGGGGGGGAGAGGGGAGGGGGGGGAGGGGGGAGAGTGGGAGAGGGGGAGAGTGGGAGGGGGGGAGAGTGGGAGGGGGGGAGAGTGGGAGGGGGGGAGAGGGGAGGGGGGGGAGAGGGGGAGGGGGGGGAGAGGGGGAGGGGGGAGAGTGGGGGGGGAGAGTTGGGGGGGGAGAGTTGGGGGGGGAGAGTGGGGGGGGGAGAGTTGGGGGGGGAGAGTTGGGGGGGGAGAGTTGGGGGGGGAGAGAGTTGGGGGGGGAGAGAGTTGGGGGGGGAGAGTGGGGGGGAGAGTGGGGGGGGAGAGAGTGGGGGGGGGAGTGGGGGGGGAGAGAGTGGGGGGGGAGTGGGGGGGGGAGTGGGGGGGGAGAGTGGGGGGGGGGAGAGTGGGGGGGGGAGAGTGGGGGGGGGGAGAGTGGGGGGGGGAGAGTGGGGGGGGGAGAGTGGGGGGGGGGGGAGAGTTGGGGGGGGAGAGTGGGGGGGGAGAGTGGGGGGGAGTGGGAGGGGGGGAGAGTGGGGGGGGGGGAGAGTGGGGGGGGGGAGAGTGGGGGGGGAGAGAGTGGGGGGGGGGAGAGTGGGGGGGGGAGAGTGGGGGGGAGTGGGGGGGGGAGAGTGGGGGGGGAGAGTGGGGGGGGGGAGAGTGGGGGGGGGAGAGTGGGGGGGGAGAGTGGGGGGGGAGAGTGGGGGGGGAGAGTGGGAGGGGGGGAGAGTGGGAGGGGGGAGAGTGGGGGGGGGAGAGAGGGGGGAGGAGTGGGGGAGAGAGGGGGGAGGAGTGGGGGGGAGAGGGGAGGGAGGTGGGAGGGGGGGAGAGTGGGAGGGGGGAGGGAGTGGGAGGGGGGAGGGAGTTGGGAGGGGCTGCCTGGCATTACAGGGTGTGGGGAGGGGCTGGAATCGCCGTTATCTCCTGAAACAATTTCAACCTGGCGCGTGGGGCCCCGCCTCCTGTGACATCATGAGCAACAGGGTAACAACGGCTGGCTGTGAAGTTCTCGCTGTTATTTTCAACCCGGTTGGACCGCGCCCCCGCCAGGTGACCTTTACCCTCATCGTCACAACTGTTGCCGAAGTTACTTACTCAGGTAAAGTAAATAGCTTGGGGTCCAGGGCTGTCCCCGCTCCTCCTTCGCATAACCATTGCACATCGTCCCAGCCTGGCGGCGGACCAGATCCTCGGCTTCCAATCTCCTTCCCCAGCCGAAGAGCAACCGAGATCTCCAAGCCAAGTGCAGAGCAGCGCGCATGCCGGTAGTGGAAACAATTACCCGGGTACAGGAGAACGGGGGGAACCGTTGTGCCAACACACTTTCCCTCGGCTGCTCCGACCGGAAGTTACATTTACCCGTGGCGCCCTCTGTTGGTGAAACAATCACGGCGGCGCGTCGCTTCCCAGCAAGCGAACGGCCCTTGGTGCGGAAAGGTCACAGACCTGATATGTTAACTCTGTTTCTCTCTCCAAATGCTGCCTGACCTGCTGAGTGTTATTACCCCTGTCGTTGGATCCTGCCAACTCCACCCTCATAACCAAGCCCCGCTGGTGGAGTTGCGCAGGCAGCGCCCTGTACTACCCTCCGCTGCAGGTTGTAGTTAGTTGCACCGAATATATTCTTTCAGGCTGTAGTGAAGATCAGGCGCCCAACTGCCGGCTTGTTATGGACACCTTTAGCTCATACTGTCTGCTGCAATAAGACAATTAATACAAAAGCAAACTATTGCAGCTACTGGAAATAAAAACAAAGTGCTGGAAAAACTTAGCAGGTCTGGCAGCATCTGTGCAGATAGAAACAGAGTTAATGTTTTCTACAAATTTTGATTTTCAAAGATCTGATTATATTGATATTGGACTTGTTCGGCTTGTGCTGATATGGTCAATTCACTTTGCCACTGTTTGATTATGGGTTTGGGGTAGTGTTTAGCATTTAGGGTTAGTGGTTAAAGTTAGAACTTAGGGCTTGTGGTTTGATGCAGGTATGCTAACTAATCTTCCAAGGTTCTCTTCATCCGAGAAATGCGCCTTTAGATTCAAAAATTGTGCGTCACATAGGAGTAGGCCCGTCGAGCTTGTCCGCCCTTGTACTAGATCAAGGCTGATCATCTACCTCAGTCACTTTCCCATGCTATCTCCATATCCCTTGACGTAATTTGCCTCCAGAAATCTATTGATTTCTGTCATGCTCAGTGATTGAGCTTCCACAGCCTCCTGGAGTAGAGAATTCCAGAGATTCACCACCCTCTGAATGAAGAAACTCCTCATCTCAGTCTTAAATGGCCTACCCCTTATTCTGAGATTATGTCTTCTGGTTCTAGACTCACCAGCCAGGAGAAACATCCTGTCATGCCCTTAAGAATTTTGTAAGTTTCAATAAAATTACCTGTCATTCTTCGAAACTCGAGAGAATACAGGCTCAGTTTCCTCAGTCTCTCCTAAAACAATCCTACCATCCCAGGGATTAGCCTGGTGAACCTCCATTACACTCCCTCTACAGCAAGTATATCCTCCTTTAGATAAGGAGACCAAAACTGTGCACAATACCCTTGGTGCAGTCTCACCAAGACTCTACAATTGCAGCAAGACATCTTTACTTCTGTAGTCAAATCCCCTTGTCATGAAGGCCAGCATGCCATTTGCCTTCCTAATTGCTTGCTGCACCTGCATACTAGCTTTTGGTGACTCATGAACAAGGACACTCAGGTCCCTTTGGACACCAACACTTCCCAACCTCTCACCATTGTGTTCTAATTTTCCTACCAGAAAAAGTTGATCAATTCAGACTTATTCACATTATATTCCATCTGCCATGTTCTTGCCCATTTACTTAGCCTGTCCTGGATGTCCAATCTCCCTACATCTCCATCCCCCACCAGGACCGTGAGGGCTCTCCACTTCCTCCTTGAGTAGAGGCCCAAACAGTCCCCATCCACCACCATCCTCCTCCTCCTCCTCTGCCTGGCTGAACTTGTTCTCAGACTGAACAACTTCTCCCTCAACTCCACTCACTACCTTTAAATAAAAGGTGTTGCTATGGGTACCCACATAGGTCCTAATTCTGCCTTTGTTTTTGTGGGACATGTCAAACATTCCTTGTTTCAGTCCTGCTCAGGTCCCTTCCCCAACTCTTTTTCCAGTACATTGATGATTATATTGGTGCAGCTTCCTGCTCCCACCCCAAACTGGAAATCAACTTTGTTCCAATTTCCACCCTTCTCTCACCTTTACATGGTCTATCTCCGACACTTCCATTCCCTTCCTCGACTTCTCTGTCTCCCATCTCTGGGGATAGGCTGTCTACCAATATTCATTATAAACCCACCGACTCCCACCATTCTTGTAGTTTCTTCCATTATTGGAACACCGCATCTGTTCCAATGATGCAACCTTCCATGACAGTGCTTCTGACATATCTTCCTTTTTCCTCAACCAAGGATTCCCCCACTCTGTGGTTGACAAGGCCCTCAACTGTGTCTGACCCATTTCCCGCACTTCTGCCCCTCCCTCCTAGAACTGTGACAGGGCTTCCCTTGTCCTGACTTTCCACCCCACCAGCCTACACATCCAAAGGATCATCCTCTGCCATTTCCGCCACCTCCAAACACATCTTTCACTCCCGTTAGCATTCCAAAGGGATCATACGCTCCATGTCACCCTGGTCCACTCCTCCATCACCCCCTGACACCTCAGCCCCCTTCCCATGGCATTGCAGGAGGTGTAATAGCTGCCCTTTGACCTCCTTTCTCCTCACGAGTAACTAGCACCCCAGAGACCCAGGGTATTGATCTGGAAACATGGGTTCGAATCCCACCACAGCAGAAGATGGCATTTGAATTTAATTAATAAATTTGGAATTAAAAAGCTAGTCTAATGATGGCCATGAAACCATTGTCGATTGTTGTAAAAACCCATCTGGTTCACTAATATCCTTTAGGGAAGGAAATCTGCTGTCCTCACCTGTTCTGGCCTACATGTGACTCCAGACCCATAGCAATGTGGTTAACTCTTACATGCCCTCTGAAATAGCCTAGCAAGCCACTCAGTTGTACCTAACTGCGATGAAGTCAATAAAAAGGAATGAAACCGGACGGACCACTCGGCATCGACCTTGGCACCGGAAAGGACAACGGCAAACCCAGCCCGGTCGACCCTGCAAAGTCCTCCTTACTAACATCTGGGGGCTTATGCCAAAGTTGGGACAGCTGTCCCACAGACTAGTCAAGCAGTCAAGCAACAGCCTGACATAGTCATACTCACGGAATCATACCTTACAGATAATGTCCCAGATACTGCAATCACTGTCCCTGGGTATATCCTGTCCCACCGGCAGAACAGACCCAGCAGAGGTGGCGGGAAAGTGGTCTACAGTAGGGATGGAGTTGCCCTGGGAGTCCTCAACATCTGCTCCGGACCCCATGAAGTCTCATGGCATCAGGTCAAACATGGGCAAGCTAACCTCCTAATGTTTACCACCGACCACCCTCCCTCAGCTGATCAGTCAGTACTCCTCTATGTTGAACACCACTTGAAGGAAGCACTGAGGGTGGCAAGGGCACAAAATGTACTCTGGGTGGGGGACTTCAATGTCCATCACCAAGAGTGGCTCGGTAGCACCACTTCTGACTGAGCTGGCCGAGTACTAAAGGACATAGCTGCGAGACTGGGTCTGCGGCAGGTGGTGGGGGAACCAACACAAGGGAAAAACGTACTTGACCTTGTCCTCACCAATCTGCCTGCCACAGATGCTTCTGTCCATGACTGTATTGGTAGGAGTGACCACCGCACAGTCGTTGTGGAGCCGAAGTCCCACCTTCACATTGAGGATACCGTCCATCGTGTTGTGTGGCACTATCGCCGTGCTAAATGGGATAGATCTCGAAAAGATCTAGCAATGCAAAACAGGACATCCATGAGGCGTTGTGGGCCATCAGCAGCAGCAGAATTGTACTCAACCACAATCTGGAATCTCATGGCCCGGCATATCCCCCACTCTACCATTACCATCAAGCCAAGAGACTAACCCTGGTTCAATGAAGAGTGCAGGAGGGCATCTCAAAATGAGGTGTCAACCTGGTGAAGCTATAACCTAGGACAAACTGCACAAGCAGCATGCAATAGACAGCTAAGCGACCCCATAACCAACGGATCAGTTCTAAGCTCTGCAGTCCTGCCACATCTAGTCGTGTATGGTAGTGGACAATTAAACAACTACCTGGAGGAGGAGGCTCCACAAATATCCCCATCCTCAATGATGGGGGAGCCCAGCTCATCAGTGCGAAAGATAAGACTGAAGCATTTGCAACAATCTTAGGCCAGAAGTGCCAAGTTGATGATCCGTCTCCGCCCCCTCCTGAAGTCCCCAGCATCACAGATGCCAGACTTCAGCCAATTCAATTCACTCTGTGTGATATCAAGAAACGACTGAAGACACTGGATACTACAAAGGTCTTGACAATATTCCAGCAACAGTACTGAAGACCTGGGCTCCAGAACTTGCTGCACCCATAGCCAAGCTGTTCCAGTATAGCTACAACAAAGGCATCTACCGGCAATGTGGAAAATTGCCCAGGTATGTCCTGTACACAAAAAGCAGAACAAATGTAACCCGGCCAATTATCGCCCCATCAGTCTACTCTCAGTCATCAGTAAAGTGATGGAAGGTGTCATCGACAGTGCCATCAAGCAGCACTTGCTTAGCAATAACCTGCTCAGTGATGCTCAGTTTGGATTCCGCCAGGGTCACTCAGATCCTGACCTCATTACAGCCTTGGTTCAAACATGGACAAAAGAGGTGAGGTGCGAGAGTGACTGCCCTTGACATCAAGGCAGCATTTGACCGAGTATGGCATCAAAGAGCTCCAGCAAAACTGGAGTCAATGGGAATCAGGGGGGAAACTCTCTGCTGGTTGGAGTCATACTAGCGCAAAAGAAGAAGGCTGTGGTTGTTGGAGGTCAATCTTCTGAGCTCCAGGACATCACTGCAGGAGTTCCTCAGGGTACTGTCCTCGGCCCAACCATCTTCAGCTGCTTCATCAATGACCTTCAATCATAAGGTCAGAAGTGGGGATGTTCGTTGATGATTGCAAAATGTTCACCTTCGCGACGACTCAAATACTGAAACAGCCTGCATCCAGATGCAGCAAGACCTGGACAACATCCAGGCTTGGGCTGATAAGTGACAAGTAACATTTGTGCCACACAAGTGCCAGGCAATGACCATCTCCAACAAGTGAATCTAACCATCTCCATTTGACATTCAATGACATTACCATCGCTGAATCCCCCACTATCAACATCCTAGGGGCTACCATTGACCAGTAAATGAACTGGAATAGCCATATAAATGCCGTGGCTACAAGAGCAGGTCAGAGGCTAGGAATCGTGCGGCGAGTAACTCACCTCCTTACTCCCCAAAGCCTGTCCACCATCTACAAGGCACAAGTCAGGAGTGTGATGGAATACTCTCCACTTGCCTGGATGGGCGCAGCTCCAACACTCAAGAAGCTCGACACCATCCAGGACAAAGCAGCCCGCTTGATTGGCACACCATCCACAAACATTCACTCCCTCCACCACCAACGCACAGTGGCAGCAGTGTGTACCATCTACAAGATGCAATGCGCCAAGGCTCTTTAGACAGCACCTTCCAAAACCATGACCTCTACCACCTCGAAGGACAAGAGCAGCAGGTGCACAGGAACATCACCACCTGCAAGTTCCCGTCCAAGTCAAACACCATCCTGACTTGGAACTATATCACCATTCCTTCACTGTCGCTGGGTCAAAATCCTGGAACTCCCTTCCTAACAGCACTGTGGGTGTACTTACACCACATGGACTGCAGCGGTTCAAGAAGGCAGCTCACCACCACCTTCTTGAGGGCAATTAGGGATGGGCAATAAATGCTGGCATAGCCAGTGACGCCCACATCCCATGAATGAATTTTTAAAAAACTATCCAAGGTCCCAAACACGCCTTCCAGGTGAAGCAGCGATTTACTTGTACTTCCTTCAATTTACTATACTGTAGTCGCTGCTCACAATGCAGTCGCCTCTACTCTGGGGAGACCAAATGGAGATTGGTTACCGCTTTGCGAAAGCATGACCCCAATCTTCCGATTGTCTGCCATTTTAACTCACCACCTTGCTCTCATGCCCACATTTCTGTCCTGGGCCCGCTACAGTATTCCAGTGAACATCAACACAAGCTCGAGGAGCAGCACCTCATCTCTCAGTTAGGCACTCTGCTGGACTCAACATGGAGTTCAACAATTTCAGAGCATGATTGGCCTTTTTTAAAAATTATTTTTGCATTATTTTATTTAACCATGTGCCTGCCTTAAACTTGGTTTTTCATGTTGTGCTTTTGGACAGAGCTGCTAGTTATTCTACCATTAACACGCTCTCTAGAGTAATGCTTTGTCCTTCACAGCCATTAACACTCCCTTTGCCTTTGTCTCAGGATATATGTGTCATTTAATCTCTCTTGCCCTCTGCCCCATCACACACCTTCCCTTTTGTTCTCTTTCCCACCTCCCTCACTTGCTTTACACCTAACACATTTCTAACCGTTGCCAGTTTTGATGAAAGGTCACAGACCTGAAACATTAACTCAGCTTCTCTCTCCATAGATGCTGCCTGACCGGCTGAGTATTTCCAACACTTTGTTTTTCTTTCAGATTTACAGCATCTGCAGTATTTTGCTTTTATTTAGCCTATCCAAGTTCATTTGAAGCCTCCTTGCACCTTCCTCACAACTTACAAAACTAGGTGGGAATGTATCAGCAAATTTGGAAATATCACAATTGGTCCTCACATACAAATCACTATCTAGATTGTGAACAGCTGTGGCCCTAGCACTGATCCTTGCAGTACCCCACTAGAGACATCCTGCCATCTTGAGAATGACCTGTTTGTTCCTACTCTCTGCTTTGTCTGTTAACCAACTCTCACCCCATAGCAGTATATTACCCCAATCCCATGTGCTCGAATTTTGTTTACTAACCTCCTGTGTGGGACCTTATCAAAAGCCTTCTGAAAATCCAAATACACCACATCCACTGGTTCTCTTGTCTATGCTACGAGTAACATCCTCAAAAAAACTCCAACAGGTTTGTCAAACATGATTTCCCTTTCATAAATCCATGTTAACTCTGCCAATTTTACCATTATTTTCAAAGCATCCAGTTATCACATTCTTAAGAATACAGTCTCACATTTTCCCTACTACAGACATCAAACTAACAGGTCTGTAGTTCTCCATTCTCCCTCTCTTCTTAAATAGTGGGGTTGGGTTACATTTGCTACTTTCAGTCTGCAGGAACCTTCCCAGAATCTATAGAATTTTGAAAGATAACCACCGATGCATCCGCTATCTCTACAGCCACCTCCTTCAACACTCTGGGATGTAGCTCATCTGGTCCAGGGGATTTATCAACCTATAATCCGGTTAATTTTTCAAGTACTACCTCTTTACTAACAATAATTTCTTTCAGTTCCTCAATTTCACAAGTCCCTTGATTGACTAATTTCTGGGAGATTTTCTGCATCAACTTCTGTGAAAACAGACACAAATTAATTGGTTAGTTTCTTCACCATTTCCCGCTTCTCTACTATAAATTCTTCCGTCTCCATTGGCCTACATTTGTCCTTGCTAATCTTTTCCTTTTCACATACCTAAAGAAAATTTTACAGTCTACCTTTAAGTTTCTCGTTAGTTTGCATTCATGTTCTCTTTATCAATTTCTTGGTTATCCTTTGCTGGGTTCTAAATTGCTCCCAATCCTCAGGCTTACCACTTTTTCTGGCATCTTTATAAGCCACCCCCTTTAATCTAATGTAATCTTTAACTTCTTTCCCATTGGGTGCTTGTGCCTTAGAGGTATATCTGTTGTAGACCATGTGTACTACTACTTTAAATACTAACCATTACCTGTGTTAAATCTTTGTGTATTTTCCCAATCCACCAGAGCCAACTTGCCCCTCATACCTTCATAGTTTCCCTTGTTCAGATTTAAGAACCCTAGTTTCAGAATGAACCATATCACATTCAAACTTACTGTGAAGTTCTATCATGCAGTCACTATTTCCCAAAGGCTCCTTCACATCAACTATTTAAGAAGGTTGAGAGGGGAAAATTAGTAAACCAGTTAAGCCTAACCTCTTGTCAGGAAAACTAGAGTTCAAGCGTGACTGAACACCTTGAGAATTTTCAGTTTATCAGAGTGAGCCAACATGGAAAGGGTAGGTTGTACTTGACAAACCTGATTGAATTTTTTTTTGAAGAGGCAATAAAAGTATTGGACAGGGGAATGTATTATTGATGAGTGCTTCCAGAAGACATTTGATAAAGTCCCTCATAAGAGACTGTTAGCTAAAGCTGAAGCTCATAGAAATGAAGGCAAATTATAGCCCAAATTAGAAAATTGTCTCTTGGCAGGAGAGAGTGTAGGGATAATGGATCTGTTTTGGGGCATCAACTATTCACTGTATTAATTAACAAAAATAATGGACTAGAGAGCCACATATTCAAGTTTACTGATGATACAAAGATAGGCAGCATTGTACACAATGTAGATGGATGCATAAAATTAGAAAGATATTAATAGATTAAACAAATGGGCAAAACTATGGCAAATAGGCAAATGTGAGGTCATCCATCTGGGACCTAAAAAAGATAGAACAGGGTACTTTATAAATGGTGAAAGGCTAGAACCAGTGGAGGGCCAAAGAGACTTGGGAGTCCATGCAACAAGATTGTTGAGGTGTCATGACAGGCTACAGAAAATAATCAAAAAGGCGAACTGAAATGCTGGCCTTTATATATCTAAGGGACTAGAATACTCATGGGTAGACATTATGTTGCAGCTATACAAAGCGGTGGTTAGAACACACCTGGAGTACTGAGAGCAGTTCTGGGCAATACAGCTTAGGAAGGATATATTGACCAGCATATAGTGCAGCATATAGAATTACTAGAATGATACTGGGACACTAAAGGTTAAATTATGGGATTACACTAACTAGGATTGTATTCCCTGGAATTTAGAAGGTTGAGGGGTGATTTGTCCAAAGTCCAAGGGGGAACGGATAGTTTTTCTCTCTCTACCCTATTTCTGCTGGTTGGGGAAACCAAGACTGGGGACATATCCTTAAAAATTAAGAGCCAGATATTTCAGGAGTGCAAGTAGATAACACTTCTACACACAAAAAGGTGGTAGAAGTTTGGAACTCTTCGGCATTCGGTAATTGTAAAATTTTAAAACTGAGATGGATAGATTTTTGTTGACCAAACATATTAATATGGAGCCATGGTCTCACTGGCAGAAAAGGCTAGCAGGGCTAAATGATCTACTCCATTTCTTAAGACTGTACCTTAGACAGTGCAGCATTCCCTCAGTACTGCATACGTGTTTGAAACAATAAATGTGACAATTGTTTTTAAAACAAAGACAGGTGAACTTAGTTAAATTTCAAAAATATTTATTTACAACTGAACATGCCTTTACAAAGACTACGGTAGTTTTTTTTTCATCAAAGCTATGCTAATTACATACTTTGGTCCTTGTAGAAAAGGAAAGCTATAACCCACAGGTTTTCAAAATAAAAACATTTTGCATACTTAATTCCAAGTGCAAAGGTTTGCAAAACTGATTGTAAACATCAATTGACTTCAATTTTAAATCTCCATGGTAGTCACAGCTCTAGCCTGAAAAAAAAATGGAAGAAAAAAAACTTTGGATTATGTTCTGAAGGAAAAGGTTAATAACCCATTTTGGACAGGGAAAGTTAAAACTGCGAAGACAGCAATATGCAGAATACATTGTAGAGGCTCCGAGAAGTTTCAGAAGGCCCTTTAAGGCCTCTAGTTCGTTAAAACTGATAGGGAAGAAAGGAGGTAAATTTCACAAGACTGAGAATCTAAAGTGATCAAAGACCGATGAAAGAGTTAGGGGAAAAACAGGACAGATACACAGCCTCAAAAGGGTCTGCACACAGATTAAGTTGTGGGGGAGGGGTCAAAACTACACGTTCCAATTATCCATAAAAAGTGAGATAATGACGTCTGGTTTAACATCTAGTGAAGTTGAGTGACACGCAACAATTAGCCAACCATCCATCATTAATGCCTACCCATGGTGGGTGATTTGACAAAGTGGGATTTCCATTAATTTTTACTCACACCCCAAATAGCAAGAAACAAATTAAGAATGGCACATTGTAGCAGGTCCAGCACTGAAGTCGAAAAGAGTCCAACGAAGCTCTGCCTAGAGGGTATTCCACCAGAAGAATTATGTGCCACTCAAGAGCTGATCACTCTGCTGCCTTGGCTTTGATTCCTTGATTTAAAGGCCATGTGCGATGCTTGTGCAAACTTTTTTAATGCTGTGTGCAATGTTGAATTATTAAAGATAACTTTGATTAAGATACAATAGTGCGACTATCTGGCTGGCCATGATCCAGGTTCGCAAATCACTAGAACATCTGTATGCCTAAAGTTCACACCTGCTACCCCAGACAAACAAGGCACTGTTTTCATTGTAGAAAGCATCATACAAGCACAAATTTTGTCCTTCACCAATATGGAAGAAGCTCAATAGAATGAGGGAAGAGAGAGGAAAGATGTAGAAAAGGGAACAAAGGACACCGCAGAATCAACATGGTGAACACAAGTATTTTTTCCTTCATGTGCAAGTATATAGGTTTGATATATATAAGATTACAAGTGTTTTAAGACATTTGTAATCTTTTAGGTGTTAAAAATGCAAATTTTTGAACGCTTGCCATGTGTACTGGCTGAAAAAGATAGCATTTAAGGGGAGACTTGATGTATACACAAGGGAGAAGGCAACAGGATAAGGTGAGGGGGGGGGGGGATGGGGTGGGGAGAAGTGGTTAGAGCAAGTTCATGTGAAATACAAACATTGATATAGGCCAAATGATCTGTTAGTATGAAAAATCACCACTTAAGTTATTCTTCTGGCCTCAAACTGACCTTGATCTACTAAATAACAATTTGTATATAATTGATTTAGCAAAGGCACACCAATTGGACCGAGTGATCTAAGGACACACCAGAAGTTACACATAGCTATATCTAGCAGAATGATTTGCATTACATATTTGCGCAGCAGTGATTTAAGAGCAACACTGTGGGAGATGTTTAAACAAAGAGTTCTGTTGTAAAGTAGCAGAAAGTGCTTCACTTCTTCAAAATTAGAGCTTTTGCTCATTTAATCTTTTTATATAAATTGAGGTAATTCTTCATAACAAAATTATACTTAAATTAATTGATGACAAACTAATAAATGTTCAAATGTTTTCCAGCTAGTATTTAAAACAATTAAACAGCCTTTTTTTGGTGACAAGGACTGGGCTCAAAAGTCAAATTATGCACAAACACTGCCCTGCAAACACATTGCATTTCAAAATGGTTCAATAGAAAATGACCACAGTATAAACAATTCTTTCACTGAAATTGCCTGTTGTAAAACATAAGTACACTGAATAGTTGCAAGAATTGAAATATATTCTTTTGCAGCAGGGTAATGTAGAGAATTCTACTCTGCATCTGTCACATCATGTTTGATATCAGGGTGACAAGAATTCCACTCCCAATGTACATCCAATTCCACATCCTTCATGTGAGGAGTACAAATACACACACACTTGGGGCATTTGAAGATCACAAAAGCAAATTTTATGACTATTTAAAAATCTGATAATATCTCACTCTATGCAAGTGGCAAGGTTTGAGTCAAATTATTTCCCTTGGCGAATCAGTCTCAATTTGGAACTTAAAAAAATATACATCAGATAATTACAGCTAAAATTAGCAATATAACCTGATACACATTACAAAATGGCCATTAACTTTGATTTCGTAGAACAATCTTTTCAAAACACCAGATAAAGGAACAACAACTATCGCTGATAACTAGTAATTAAAGCATGATTACATACAAGCTCTCCAAATTAGCAATAGGCCAACAGGCTGTGCAAATTTTTCAATAAAAAGATAACTAAGTAATAAACTTGTTGTGAAAGGGCAGCATCTGTTCATTCAGTAAAACAGCTCCAAAAGTGCAATGTTCTCATTTGTTCAAAAAGCAGTGATCACTTTTGACAATACACCATACACAAATAATTTGGTAAAAGGCTAATCAAGAGCTTGAAGACAGAGTTAAAGGCAACTGCAGATATGGACTTGGATAATTATGGCAGTTTATAACAGGAAAACAGACAGGCTGAATCAAACAGCAAGTAGCTCAGACTGATTGCTTTGCAGAGCTGCACAAAATACCAGGAGTGAAATGACACTGGAACTTTCCTCAATTTGAACAGTGAATCTTCATTAGATTGAGAGGTCACTGAGGGGAAAGTGAAAGGTTACCAACCAATTCTCCTTTGCTAAAGTTCCAAAATTCAATTACAGGATTGCTATTCCCAGCTACCCCTTGCAAAAACATTCAGGTGAATTTTCAGTTCTACTCCCCAGTTGCTGTAATTTCCTTGTATCACTGAAATTGCAGTGACAGAGAGGGAGAAGCTGTGAGCAAATTCACCCCCATAGAGGGGAGTTGTACAGAGGAATGAAATACTTCAAAGAATATTACTGAGAAAATGAAATAAACATATTGCACTGGGACAGTGCAACACAGGAAGGAGAAAATGGGAATGGCAACAAGTAAAGCAAAGCAGTGGATAGAGAAAAAGAACGTTGCTCAACCAGAAATCCACTGGTAGATGAGAGAATAGAGATGGACAGAAAAGTAAGGGAAGGACATCGATCAAGAGTTAAAATCCAAGATGAGATTAAGACAAAGGAATGGGAAAGGTTTAGGAAAACAGTAGGATCCCTGGAGGATCACAATGATGACATGATATTGGAAGATCAAAGGTGGTAATATCCTGACTTCCTACTGTCAGTGTTAGGAGGAAATCCCGTCCCTTCTCAATACATGAGGTTTACAGAGATGAGTGAGGAAATATGAAGTTAAAAATTACAAATACAGAGTTATTTAAGGAATTGGCCAACAAAATTGCCACATTTTTGTGTCATTCATTGGAACAGAAATATTGCCCAAGGAATAAGAACAAAAAAACACTGGGAACTACTTAAATAAAAACAGAAAATGCTGGAAATACTCAGCAGGTCCGGCAGCATCAGTGCAGAGAAAAAAAGAGTTAACATTACAGGTCTGTAATCTTTCATCAGAACTGGGAACTACAGGCCATTGTGCCTGAAACCTGTAGCATGTAAAACATGAGGGGCAATTTGGAAGAGGTAATAATGAAGCACTCAAATGCAGAAGTGGAAGTCAATGTGGGTTTACAGAAGAGAGGCCATGTCCGATAAATCTATTGGACTTAAAAGGATAACATATCTAATGGATAGACAGAACTCAGCAGATATTGTAAGCTAGGGGTCACTGCTTAAAAATAAGGGGTCGCACATTCCAAACAGATGAGGGGAATTTTTTCTGAGAGTCATGAGTCTTTGGAACTCTCTTCCTCAAAAGGCGGTGGAAGCAGTCTCTGAATATTTTTAAAGCAGGGGTAGATAGATTCTTGATAAGCAAGGGGAATAAAGGTTATTGGGGGTGGGCAGGAATGTGGAGTTGAGGTTACAATCAGATCAGCCATGATCTTATTGAATGGCAGAGCAGGCTTGTGGGGCCAAGTGGCCTACTCTTGCTCCTAATTTGTATGTTCATATGCTTCAATTTTAGCAGAGCTTCTGACAAAGTGATGCAGGCAGAATGGTTCAGGAGGTTGAAAAGCATAAAACAGGAGAGGACAGGAGCTTCTGCAGTAAATCAGAAATCAACTCATGCAGAAGCGAAGAGTAGTTCCACATGGGGCTACATCAGAATGAAAAAATGACAAGCAAGCGTTAGCCGGGGGGGGGGGGGGGGAGGGGAGAAGGGGGGCACTGTGTACACCAAATTAGAGTGGAGATATCCTGGCTTTGGAGTCAGAGTCATAATAGCACAGAAGGTTGCCATTCGACCCACAGTCCACGCTGGCTCTCTGTACAGCAATCCAATCAATCCCATTCCCCCACCCTATCCCAGTAGCCCTACAAATTTATCTCCAAGTGCCCCTCCAATTTCCTTTTGAAATCATTCATCATCTCCGCTTCCACGACCCTGGTAGGCAGCAAGTTCCAGGTTATCACTTGGTGTGTAAAAAAAAAGTTCCTGCTCACATCCTCCCTGCATCTCTTGCCCAAAACCTTTCATCTGTATCCCTTCATTCTTGTACCATCAGCTAATGGGAATAGCTTTTCTTTGTCTACCTTATCTCAACCTGTCATGACTCCTCCTCAAAATAAGGTTTCAATATTAACCCGCCCACATGTACAAGTTTAACTCAAATTCATGGCCTCCTCCTCCTCTGCAGAACCACATTTTTAAAAAATCTGCAATCTGTAACCTCTGATCTCAGCAGCTAAGCAACTGTAGATGTGAAGTACCCCAGTATACTTTAGGGCACATTCCTTCTGTCTCTGCAGAAATGGCTGCCTCAAAAATAGAATGGAGTAATTCTAACGAGCAGTGCACAGGCTGACAAAACCTTAAACCGCTAGCAGTCAAAACAATCGAAAATGCCAGACTCTGCAAGCCAGGATAACCTAAGTATGAGCCAGTCCCAAACTAAAAGAAAAGAATTACACTGGGAGATCAGCCACATTCAGAAATAAGTAATACCATTATGAACTGCCTCAACTGCTGTTAGTCTTTCATTCGAGCTCAACCAATAACGAGAAGGATAGTTGAAAAAACTACAAGACATTGTACAGAGGGACAGACATACAATACCTCAACGTACAGTCCAGCAACTACAGTTCACCAGAGTCAACTGCATTTAAACGTCTACAAAAGAAAATTTCTCAATAATAAGGAAGTTCCAGAAATAATAGAAGTGGTGTGTAAAGAATTATTGTTTGCAGAGATGCTAAGGCACAGCTGCAGCAGCTAATGTTACTGCCATAAATGCTGGCAACTCCTTTGGTGTTGCTTTGGTTATAATCCAGTGTTGCACTGATCATCCCACTCAAGGCTCTTTGGATGCTGATAGGGGACTGGCCATTCTATTCAAATCCTCTGCTCTTTAAAGCTATGGATAAAACTCAGTGCAGAAGTCAGGGATGGAGTTTTGATGCAACTTGCTAAATATATAATCCGAATCATTCTTTGGCTAAAAGTGGCAACAATTCTATCACTTACAACTTTGAAAAAAGCAATGTAGTTTTACTTGAGTGTGTGAAAGAGAGCAAGTGTGTTCATGCGCAATGTGTGCATGCATCCACACATTTTTTTTTCAAGAGTGCACACAGCATATGGGGTAAGTGTGCATGCACTGCATGATGCGAATGTGTTTGAAGTATGTGCACTGCACATAAGGGTGGGAGCGTGTGTCTGAATGAAGTATGTGTGCACGGGTACATGTATTTGTGAGAGACACAGATTGAATCAGACATAAAAATTACCTTCCATTTGCTTTCCAAATGTCTTGTTACAACTAAGCTATCATTTTCACATTGATCACATCAACCTGAAAACTGAATGTCATGGAAACACCATCGCCTCGAACCCGTATGATCCTAATATGATTTTCATTATATCTTCGTCACTGGGTCAACATCTTGGAATATCTTAACGAACACTATCATGGAAGCACCATTACCAGAAAGCTCACCACAACTTTCTCAGGGTAACAAGAACAGGCAACAAATGGAACCTTATCAGGACCACTCACATCCCAAGAACATGCAAAAAGAAAAAAATAGCAACCTAATCTAGTAGGGCTTGATGGAGAACACAGAACAAGCTGTGACTTTAACTACAGTAAGAGTGCAACCCAGGAAGCTTACTACGGCCAGTGCAGGAGAGGTTAATACGATTCCTGAAGGTTATCAGGGTTTATTTGAAGGGAAAGTAACCAGATATCCTTCGAGTGGGGCAAGCAAACCCATAGTGATTCTCTGGAACACAGGGGCCACCAGATCCCTTGTTATTAGGAAAAGGCCTGACCTTTTTCCCCCCCCCCCCACAGAAAGTGCAGTGAACACCTGTCAGGCAAACCCCCCTAACTGCCAAGACTGAGGCACACATTATTTTGCCATATGAACATTAAAACTTAAAATTGCAAGCCCCGGACTGGAAAGACATTTGCGTGGTAACAGACAGTGTTGGAACAAGGGACATCACATTTCAGTTATCACATTCTTCAGGCATCAGTGTGGGTACAAACAATAATCAGTATTACAAATAAATTAGCAATATTTCTAAAGTTATCCACAATAGAGCAAAATAACACAGATAATCAAAACTAAAAAGTAAGGTGGTTTAGCTGACGAATGATTGAAAACAGCAACATATTCAGAACAGTGAGAGAGTTCCTGAGAGTCTGAAAGTCAAACCTGGATTAGGAAACCTAATAGAAGATTATTTTTGCAGACATTTTTTAAAACCAATAAAATAGTTTTGAGATATACAAAGGTGTAATTTTATCCAACGTATGATGTTCAAATTCCTGGAATTTAGATGAAGAAATCTCAGTCGTATTCTGAATTTAACATCAGCTTTGATAAATGCAAGGAGGAAATGCAACATCTGAAAATAATTGAATAAGGCACATAGGGTGGTCAGCAAAAAGAAAAAGGCTCTTAAATTTAAGAACTCATTCAGTTGGTTTTTTTCAGGAAGTTCACCACCTTTGTTATCTTGAAGGAGGTCGTCTTCCGGGTCCACCGACATCCACATCAATAAATGTGTACAAGGGATATTTCTTGACCTCTAATACCTCATACTTGAGTGAATTTAAACCATCAAGCTGCATTGTCTGTCTCGTATGTGCAATTCTGGAAAACCTGTAATCAAATTTTTCAGAATAACTAACTTGCGCATTAGTAAGATCTCATTTCTAGCTACTAAAAATTACACATCCTAGAATTAACACTTAAGTGGAAAAGATGTAATTTACATTGCTCATCAGGCCTTTTTATTTTCACTGCAAGACTAATTTTACTGATGATTTAGAAATGTATAGGATAATCAAGGACTGCCAGCATGGATTTATTACTTGAAATATGTAACTTTATTTTGAAAAGGTGACCAATTGGATAGGCATAGGGAATGCAGTAGATGTGGAACTGGAATATGTGCAGGAGGCAGGGCTCCCGGCCAAAAAGGTGGGGGGAAACCCCGCCTCATCATTTTCGTGGCCCACCTGGAGTGATCCTCTTATGTTTTTCAATGAAAGATCCATGAGCTGGGATCCACATCATTTTAAAGACGGTAATGCTGCCTCCATGAGATGCCAGCCAATCAGAGGGCAGTCATCAATTTAAAATTTTCCCTAACAAACTAACAAAAGGTTAGGAGAAATTTCTTTATAGCTAGTTGTTGGCAGCATGGAATGGTTTGTCAGAGTAAAATATTGAGACAGAGACCAATGCATCTTTTAAGGTGAAAATGGATAAATATTTCAAGCTGAGCAAGTTACGGACTATGGATAGAGTGGAGCACTTGGATTTGTTTTATATTACTACAGAAAAGAGCATGCGCAGGCATAATGGACCAAATGATTGCTTTCCATGTTATAAACTTCTAATTCCATTACTTCCAACTGCCTTGCTTTCAATGGCTAATGTGCTTACAATATCCAAAGAGTGCAGAATAAGAATTTATTTGGAAATTCCTAGATTTGGAAAAGAGCAGTGTTCAAGGGTACAAGAAAGGAAGGAGTAACCCTCTAATACATGTACCCATCTTTACCCTAGGACATGGCACTTATTACTGGCTTAAACATCTTCTCTGGGAACATGTAAAGAGACTGACAGAATGAAAGAGTAGCAGCAGCCCTGATAGTAAAGGATGACACAAGGACACTAGTGAGAAAGATCCTGGCTCAGATCAGGAAGTAGAATCAGCATGGTTGAGACTAATAACAAGGGTCAGAAAACACTGGTAGGAGTAGTTTGTAGGCCCAAGTCATTATGCCATTGGACAGAGCATTAAGCAAGAAACAATTGGAGCTTGTAACAAAGTCTATGTAATAATAGTGGGGACTTTAATCTTCACATAGACTGCACAAATCAAATTGACAAAGATAGTCTGGAAGTTGAGTTTGTAGAATGCTTTGGTGACAGTTTCCTGGCAACAAGGTGTGGTGGAACCAACTAGGGGTAGTTATCTTTTTTTTTCATTCATGGAATGTCGGTGTCACTGGCCAGGCCAGCACTTATTGCTCATCCCTAATTGCCCTCGAGAAGGTGGTGGTGAGCTGTCTTCTTGAACCGCTGCAGTCCAAGTAGGGTACGTATACCAACAACACTCTTAGGAGGTTCCAGGATTTTTACCCAGCGACAGTGAAGGAACAGCGATATAGTTCCAAGTCAGGATAGTGTGTGACTTGGAGGGGAACTTGCAGGTGGTGGTGTTGCCATGCATTTGCTGCCCTTGTCCTTCTAGTTGGTAGAGGTCACGGGTTTGGAAGGTGCTGTCTAAGGAGCCTTGGTGCGTTGCTGCAGTGCATCTTGTAGATGGTACACACTGCTATCACTGTGCATCGGTGGTGGAGGGAGTGAATGTTTGTGGATGGGGTGCCAATCAAGCGGGCTGCATTGTTCTGGATGGTGTCAAGCTTCTTGAGTGTTGTTAGAGCTGCACCCATCCAGGCAAGTGGAGAGTATTCCATCACACTCCTGACTTGTGCCTTGTGGATGGTGGACAGGCTTTGGGGAGTCAGGAGGCGAGTTGCTCGCCACAGGATTCCGAGCCTCTGACCAGCTCGTAGCCACGGTATTTATATGGCTACTCCAGTTTCTGGTCAATGGTAGCCCCTAGGATGTTGATAGTGGGGGGTTCAGCGATGGTAATGCCATTGAATGTCAAGGGGAGATGGTTAGATTCTCTCTTGTTGGAGATGGTCACTGCCTGGCACTTGGGTGGCGCAAATGTTACTTGCCACTTATCAGCCTAAGCCTGGATATTGTCCAAGTTTGCTGCATAGAGATTCTTAGATCTAGTATTGTGCAATGTGGCAGGTTTAACTATTAATGTCATAGTAAAAGATCCTCTGGGAGAAAAAAAGTGATCATAATGCAACTGAATTCCATATTAAGTTTGAACGGGATATAACTCCAGCCCAAACAAAAATCTTTTTTAAAAAAACATAGCAATGAGGGGAGAGCTGGCTTAGGTTGATTGTGTAAAAGACTAAAGGTATGGCAGTAAATAAACAGTGGGAAATATTTAAAGAAACAATTAAAAATGTTCAACAAGAATACGTTCCATTAAAACATTTAAAAAAAACTTTAGATCCACCCCTGGCTTACTAGGGAAGTTAAGGATAGTCATAGAGTCATACAGCATAGAAACCGGCCCTTCGGCCCACCGCGTCCATGCCGACCATAATGCCTTATCTATACTAATCCCACCCGCCTGCATTAATTCCATATCCCTCTATGCCTTGCTCATTCAAGTACCTGTCCAGATGCCTCTTAAATGTCGCCACTGTTCCTGCCTCCACCACCTCCTCAGGCAGCTCATTCCAGATACCCACTATTCTTTGTGAAAAATTTACCCCTTTGATCCCCTTTAAACCTCCTCCCTCTCACCTTAAATCTATGCCCTCTAGTTTTAAATCACCCCTACCATGGGAAACAGACTCTGGCTATCTACCCTATCTATGCCTCTCAATTATATATACACCTCTATCATGTCCTCTCTCAGCCTCCTTCGCTCCAGGGAAAACAGGCCCAGCCTATCCAATCTCTCTTTATAACTCAAGCCCTCTAAACTAAGCAACATCCTTGTGAATCTTTTCTGCACCCTCTCTAGCTTGATCACATCTTTCCTGTAGTGCAGCGACCAGAACTGCACACAGTACTCCAAATGCGGCCTAACCAACGTTATCTACAACTGTAACATGACGTCCCAACGCTTGTACTCAGTGCCTCGGCCGATGAAGGCAAGCATGCCATATGCCTTCTTCACCACCCTGTCTACCTGTGTTGCCACTTTCAGGGAACAATGTACTTGCACCCCAAGGTCTCTCTGCTCAACACTACTCTCCAGAGCCCTGCCATTCACCGAATATGTCCTGCCCTGGTTTAACTTCACACTTGTCTGCATTAAATTCCATTTGCCAATCCCTTGCCCACTTTCCCAGTTGATCTATATCCTTTTGTAACCTTAGACAACCTTCTTCACTGTCCATTATACCACCAATTTTGGTGTCATCTGCAAACTTATTAATCATGCCCTTTACATTCACATCCAAGTCATTAATATATATGACAAACAACAGAGGGCCCAGCACCGATCCCTGCGGCACACCACTGATCACCGGCCTCCAATCTGAAAAATAGTATTAGATTAAAAGAGGCTTATAATGTTGCAAAGTATAGTAGTAAGCCTGAGGATTGGGAGTGTTTAAGAAACCAGTAAAGACCAAGAAGTTGATAAAAAAGGGAATAAATAGATTATGAGAGTAGATTAGCCAGGAATACAAGAACAGATTGTAAGAGCTTTTACAAGTATATAAAAAAGCAGAGTAGCCAAATTAAAACGATGATCCCTTAGAGGCAGAGACAGAAGTAATTATCACAGGGAACAAGGAAATGGCAGAGACGTTGAACATATATTTTGTCAGTCATTTATGGCACAGGAGGCAGCCATTCAGCCCACTGTGTCCATGCCAGCACTCCGTAGAGCAATCCAGTCAGTCCCATTACCCCGTTCTACCCCAGTAGTCCTGCAAGTTTATTTCAAGTGTCCATCCAATTTCCTTTTGAAATCGATTGTCTCTGCCTCCACCACCGTCGTAGGCAGGGAGTTCCAGGTCATTAGTCCTCGCTGCATAAAAATGTTCTTCCTCACATCCCCTGCCCAAACCTTAAATCAGTGTCCCCTAGTCCTTGTACCATCAGATGGTGGGGACAGTTTTTCTTGGTCTACCTTATCTAAAGTTGTCATAATCCTGTATACTTCTATCTAATCTCCCCTCACTCTCCTCTGCTCCACAGAGAACAATCCAACTTCTCCAAACTAACCCTTCAGCTAAAGTTCCTCAGCCCTGGAACCATTTTGGTAAATCTCCTCTGCACCCTCTCAAGGACCCTCATATCCTTCCTAAAGTCTGGGACCAGAACTGGACACAATACTCTAGTTGTGCCCTAACCACAGCTTTATAAAGGGTTCAGCATAACTTCCCTGCTTTGTATTCAATGCCTCTTTTTATGAAGCCCAAGATCCTATAAGCTTTAGTAACCACTCTCTCAATTTGTCCTGCCACCTTCAAAGATCAATGCACACGAAGACCGAAGTCTCTCTGTTCCTGCACACTCTTTAGAACTGTGCCATTAAGTATATGTAGCTTCTCCCCATTTCTTCTGCCAAAATGCAGGTACAGCAAGCAATTAAGGCAGCAAATGACATGTTGGCTTTTATTACAAGCGGATTGGAGTACAGGAATAAACAGGTATTGCTACAATTGTTTCGGGCTTTGGTGTGACCAAACTTGAAGAACTGTGTGCAGTTTTGTTCTTATACTTATGCTGGAGGAAGTACAGCGAAGGTTCAATAGATTGGTTCCTGGGATGAGAGGGTTGTCCTATGGTGAGGCTGAGTCAATTGGGTCTATACTCTCTGGAGCTAAAAAGGAGAGATGACCTAATTGAAACAGACAGGATTCTGAAGGGGCTTGACAAGGTAGATACCGAGTTTAGTTTAGTTTAGAGATACAGCACTGAAACAGGCCCTTCGGCCCACTGAGTCTGTGCCGACCATCAACCACCCATTTATACTAATCCTACACTAATTCCATATTCCTACCACATCCCCACCTGTCCCTGTATTTCCCTACCACCTACCTATACTAGGGGCAATTTATAATGGCCAATTTACCTATCAACCTGCAAGTCTTTGGCATGTGGGAGGAAACCGGAGCACCTGGAGGAAACCCACGCAGACACAGGCAGTACCCAGAATTGAACCCGGGTTGCTGGAGCTGTGAGGCTGCGGTGCTAACCACTGCGCCGCCATTTTTTTTTGCCGAACTGGACTTATTTTAAATTTACAGGAGTACAAAGATCTTCCATTATTGGATGTACTTCAAATTTCCTCTTCATCTTCATCTGCAGCAGTATCTGCACCAACCTCTTCATAATCTTTCTCCAAGGCTGCCCTGTCTTCACGGGCCTCCGAGAACTCACCCACATACCAATGCACAAAGGCACGTTTGGCGTACATCAGATCAAACTTGTGATCGAGGCGAGCCCAGGCTTCAGTGATGGCTGTAGTGTTGCTCAACATACACACAGCACGCTGCACCTTGGCCAGGTCCCCACCTGGCACCACAGTGGGAGGCTGGTAGTTGATGCCAACCTTAAAACCAGTTGGGCACCAGTCAACAAAATGAATGGTACGCCTGGTCTTGATGGTTGCAATGGCAGCATTGACATCTTTTGGCAACACGTCACCCCGATACAGTAAGCAACAAGCCATGTACTTGCCACGGCGAGGGTCACACTTGACCATCTGATTGCCTGGCTCAAAGCAAGAGTTGGTGATCTCGGCCACTGACAATTGCTCGTGGTAAGCTCTCTCAGCTGAGATCACAGGAGCGTATGTCACCAGAGGGAATGGATACGAGGATACGGCACCAAGTTTGTTTGGAATTCTGCCAAGTCTACATTCAGTGCTCCATCAAAACGGAGAGATGATGTGATTGACGACACAATTTGGCCAATCAGCCTGTTCAGATTGACGTAGCCTGGACTCTCAACGCCCAGTTGTTTCTCCTGGCTGGGGAATCTAGAACATGGGGGCACAGCCTCAGGATAAGGGTTGATCATTTAGGACTGAGATGAGAAGAAATTTCTTCACTTAGAGGGTTGTGAATCTTTAGAATTTTCTATGCCAGAGGATTGTAGAAGCTCCATCATTGAGTATTTTCAAAACAGAGATCAATAGATTTTTGATCTCTCAGGGAATCAAGGGATATGGGGAGTGGGCAGGAAAGAAGAGTCAAGGTAGATCAACCATGATCGTATTGAATGGCAGAGCAGGCTCAACCAGCCAAATGGTCTACTCCTGCTCCTATTTCTTATGCTTCACAAAGGAAGTTGTCACATTGTGATGCCTCCTCCTGAGGCCAATCTGCAGACAACTTGCACCAACAGGGATTTCCCTTAATGGCAAAGTGCACTTTCGCAAAACACTTCACATCACTACAGCCTTTCAAATCACCATGGCAGTATCAGCAAAATCAGTCAGTCGGATGTCCAAAGATGGATCGAGCACGTGATAGAGGTCTTGTTTGAAAGGAACAGCTTGTTCATCACTTGTGAAAAGATGGAATTAGTTTGGTGGGGTACAGAAATTTTCCAGGATGGCAGGATCGCTGTACGTGTCAAGTAATGATCGTCACATACAAGAGGAAACCCATCCCTGAACTTCAACTGCACTACCACTGCAGAATACAGCACCACCAGGGCGACGCAGTGGTTAGCACCGCAGCCTCACAGCTCCAGCGACCCGGGTTCAATTCTGGGTACTGCCTGTGTGGAGTTTGCAAGTTCTCCCTGTGTCTGCGTGGGTTTTCTCCAGGTGCTCCGGTTTCCTCCCACAAGCCAAAAGACTTGCAGGTTAGTAGGTAAATTGCCCCTAGTATAGGTAGGTGGCAGGGAAGTATAGTTAGGTGGCAGGGAAATATAGGGACAGGTGGCGATGTGGTAGGAATATGGGATTAGTGTAGGATTAGTATAAATGGGTGGTTGATGGTCGGCACAGACTCGGTAAGCCGAAGGGCCTGTTTCAGTGCTGTATCTCTAAACATCTTGAGGGCCAATGAAACATTTAACTGGAGCAACCGTATCAACACTGTGGCTACAAGAGCACAGTAGAGGCTGGGAACTCTGCACTCACTTCCTAACCCTTCTACATCTTTCCACCATCTACAAGGTTCAAGGTGACAGTGTGATGGAATACTTGCTTGGATGATGCTCAACACCATTCAAGACAAAACAGTTTGCTTGGTCTGAACCTCTGAACTTGATATCCATCCCCTCCATCACTAGCACACGATAGTTGCAATTTGTACCATCTAATGGATGAACTGAAAAAACTCAAAAATTTATTACAATGATATGATATAATGGGAACACATTACCTCCAAGTTCCCCACCATCCTGACTGACATATATTGACAATCCTTCGGAAACGGAGTGCAGATGGCAAGCAGAGTGTGGAGAAAGGAGTTTGGTGACTGGCAAGTTCGGTGAAGGGGGGCGGGGAAGGTGCGCTTTTTCCCTACTTTTTTGGTCCTGCACTATTTGGTTCTTGCTTCGGTGCAGTGGAAGGAGCTGGTTGGTGAGTAACTAAATAATCTGTAAAGTTAAGGTATGGCAGGGCAGCTCGGCCGAGTGGAAGATACAGCCTGTGGCATGTGGAAATCATGGACGCGCCACGTGTCCTAGACATCTGCAGGAAGTGTCCCCGGCTGCACAAGCTTGAGCTCCGGATTTCAGAACTCGAGCAGCGGCTGGAGTCACTGTGGTGCATTTGCAAGGCAGAGAACTACGTGGATAGTACATTTAGAGACGTGGTCAAAGCGCAGGTTAGGAGCATGCAGGCAGATAGGGAATGGGTGACCGCCAGGCAGCCTAAGAGAACCAGGCAGGTAGTGCACCAGTCCCCTGAAATGATCTCGCTTGCTAATCGGTTTTCCATTTTGGATACTGTTGAGGAGTGCAGTCAGAGCCAAGTTTGTGGCACCACAGGTGGTTCATCTGCACAGAAAGGGAGGAAGAAAAGTGCAAGAACAGTAGTGATAGGGAATTAGTTAGTTTGCGGAACAGATAGGCATTTCTGCGGCCGTAGACGTGACTCTAAGATGGTGTGTTGCCTCCCTGGTGCCAGGGTCAAGGATGTCACAGAATGGCTACAGGACATTCTTCTGGGGGAGGGTGATCAGCCAGATGTCATGGTCCATGTTGGCACCAAGTGACATAGGCAGGAAGGGGGATGATGACCTAAAAGCAGATCTTAGGGAGCTAGGAAGGAGATTAAAAAGCAGGACCGCAAAAGCAGTAATCTCAGGATTATGCCCAGTCCCACGTGCGAATGAGCATAGGAATAGGAGAATTGAGTGCTTGAACACGTGGCTGGAGAACTTGTTTTGGAGGGAAGGCATCAGATATCTGAGGCACTGGGACTGATTCTGGGGCAGGTGGGACCTGTACAAGATGGATAGGTTGCATCTTAGCGGGACTGGGACTAATACCCGCGCAAGGAGATTTGCTAGTGCTGTTGGGGAGGGTTTAAACTAGATTGGCAGGGGGATGGGAACCTGAGAGGGAGCTCAGTTTGGAGGAAAGCAAAACTGGTAACTTGTCAAGGGTTTGGGAACCAGAAACAAATATTAGAGGGGAATACCAAGGTACACAGAGTACTGGGGGAGATTGATAGCACTACAGTAGGGAACAGTAAGTTATTAGGTGGGGTCAGAGTAAGAGAGAAAGTAACAAAGTCTAAATCAGGGTTAATGTGCATGTATTTGAATGCATTGAGTGTGGTTAACAAGATTGGTGAGGTACAGGCGCAGATTGCCATGTGGAAATATGATGTTGTGGCTATAACACAGACCTGGCTCAAAGGAGGACAGGGCTGGGTGTTAAATATTCCTGGATACAAGGTGTTCAGGAAAGATAAGGAAGGGAAAAAAGGGGGGAAGGAGTGGCAGTATTGATTAAGGAGAGCATTGCAGTGTTGGAGAAAAAGGATGTCCCAGAGGGGTCGAGGACAGAATCAATTTGGCAGGAGCTAAGGAACAAAAGAGGTGCAGTTACATTGCTCGATGTTGTCTAGACGCCACCAGCTAGTGGGAAGGACGTGGAGGAACAAATGTGCAAGGAAATTACAGAGAGGTGCAAAGATTATAGGGTTGTTATAATGGGGATTTTAATTATCCAAACATAGGCTGGGATAGTAGTCGTGTAAAGGGCAGTGAGGGGCAAGAGTTCCTAAACTGTGTTCAGGAAAATTTTCTACAGCAGTATGTTGCTAGTCCAATGAGAAAGGAGGAACTGCTAGACCTGGTGCTTGGGAAGGAGGTGGGCCAAGTGGATCAAGTATCAGTAGGAGAGTATTTAGGGGACAGTGATCATTGTATCATAACGTTTAGGCTGACTAGGGAAAAGAACCAAGTACAATCCAGAGTAAGAATAATTAACTGGGGGAAAGCTAACTTCAAATAGGTTAAGAATGGAACTGGGGCAAATAAATTGGAGTCAAAGGTTGGCAGGAAAACCAGTAGCTGAACAATGGGCTACCTTCAAAGAAGAGATAGTTCCGGCACAGTCAAGGTATGTTCCCTCGAAGAGGAAAGGTAGGGCAAACAAATCTAAAGCTCCCTGGATGACAAAAGAGGTAGAGATTAAGATAAAGAAGAAAAAGTGTGCTTATGATAGATGCCAGGTAGAAAATACTATTGCGAATGAGGCTGAATATAGCAGGTGCAGAGGGGAAGTGAAAAAGCAAATAAGAGAAGCAAAGAGAGAACATGGAGAGATTGGCAGCTAGCATTAAAGGAAATCCCAAAGTTTTCTCTGGACATTTAAATAATAAAAAGGTGGTAAAAGGAGGAGTGGGGCCAATTAGGGACCAGAAAGGGGATTTACACATGGAGGCAGAGGGCATAGCTGAGGTAATAAATGAATACTTGCATCTGTCTTTACCAAGGAATATGCAACCCAGGCAATGTTGAAAAAGGAGGTAAATCAGGCATAGCAGGGTTTAAAATTGATAAAGAGGAAGTATTAGATAGGCTGTCTGTACAGGAGCAGAGGGACCTGGGGGTATATGTGCATAAGTCATTGAATGTGGCAGGACAGGTTGAGAGAGCAGTTAATAAAGCATACAGTATCCTGGGCTTTATTAACAGGGGTATAGAGTACAAGAGCAAGGAAGTTATGTTGAACTTGTATAAAACACTAGTTCAGCTTCAGCTGGAGCACTGCATCCAGTTCTGGGCGCCACACTTGAGAAAAGACGTGAGGGCACTGGAGAGAGTACGGAAAAGATTCACGAGAATAGTTCTAGGGATGAGGAATTTCAGTTTTGAAGATAGATTGGAGAAGTTAGGACTGCTTTCCATGGAAAAGAGAAGGCTGAGAGGTGATTTGATAGAGGTATTCAAAATCATGAGTCTGAACAGAGTAGATAGAGAGAAACTGTTCCCACTCATGAAAGGATTGAGAACGAGGGGGCACAGATTTAAATTAATGGGTAAGAGAAGCAAAAGTGACATGAGAAAAAACTTTTTCACGCAGCGAGTGGTTAAGGTCTGGAATTCACTGCCTGAGCTGTGGTGGAGGCAGGTTCAATTGAAGCATTCAAGAGGGAATTAGACTGTTATATGAAAAGGAATAATTTGCAGGATTACGGGGAGAGGCAGGGGAATGGAACTGAGTGAATTGCTCTTTCGGAAAGCTGAATGGCCTCCTTTTGCACTGTAACAATTCTGTGATTATGATTCGTGGTTACTGAAGCAATAGCATGGAATTCTCTACCTAACACCATTGCAGGGGTCCACAGCCACCAAGATTTCAGTAGTACTCAGGGCAATAAATACAGCTTTGTCAGTATTGCCCACATAGTCATTTATTGCACAGAAGGAGGCCATACAACCAGAGTCCCATGAATAAATAACAAAGTTGGCATCCATTGTGCTCTGCAGACCTTAAAGCCTGACTACCACCTCCTGGCAGGTAAGCTGCAGTGTTGTCCCCTTAGGAGGGTGCATGAACAGGGCAAACCATACCATACGGTAACACATCCACTTTGCCAGCCATTTAACAGGAGGGATTTGTGGCTGCTCAGCACCCTCATTTGCCTGCTCTGTTTTGTTCCTCCACATTGAAATTACTTTCACTTCATTTTTACCTTGGTAGGCCTATACATTATATGCAGCCATTTAACTTTTGAGTACAACCCTTAAGATTTTTTACAACTGATGGGCGATTTCCTGAAGTGCTACATTAATTAGGAAAAGATCAAATGACCACCTGAAAGACCAGATCCTGAATGTACAATTTAACAATGAGGCAAGATGTTGAATCCTCATCATTCTCTGTTGAATCGGCACAAGTCAAAGACACAGATGAGCAAAAATAATATGCCTGTCTGGAGATACAGAAGGATTTCTTGCAGTTTTGAACTACAATGAACTATGAACTTTAGTCCTACATGAGTACATTGTCCACCTCTGGGATCCAAGGCTGAAATCCAGTCTAGATGGGATCAAATTACCAAACTCTCCAATAACAGCAACTAAAGTGCAATTAATTTGGGTGGTATAGAGTCAGTCCATTATTTGACTAAATTAGCAGCGTCGCTCAGAGAAGCCACAAGGATGAAGGCAATGGTAGAACTAGAATAAGCATTGGGGATCACCAAGGAAAACAAAATTAGGTTCAACATTAAAAAAAGGACACAAAGAGCAAAGATTTGCAGGGAAATTATTGAGAGGTGCATGAACTATAGATTAGTGATAATGCAAGACTTTAAGTACCTTAGTATTGAATGGGGTAGTGATTAAGAGCAAACAGGGGAGGAATTTCAGAAGTGTGTTCAGGAGAACTCTATTGATCAGTATGTTTCCTGCCCACCAAGGAAGGAGGCATTGCTGGAGCTAGTCCTGGGAAATGAAGTGGGCCAAGTAGGGATTGTCACAGTGTGAAAGCATCTCAGAAACAGTTATCATAATATCTTGAGGTTTAGACTGGTTGTGGAGAGGGAAAGGAGTAATCTTTAATAAAAATATTTAACTGGAAATGGGATAATTTCAGCAAATTGAGGTGGAATCCGGCCCAGGTAAATTGGAGTCAAAGTTTGGCAGGCTGAAATATAACTGAGCAAGGGATGGCCTTTAAAGCAGATATGGTTAGGGCATTGTCTAGGAGCATTCCCACAAAGGGAGGGGGGGCGTGGGGGGAGGGAGAAAAAAAAGAGGTTAACCAAAGCCAGGTCTTCCTCGATGATGAAGAAGTAAGAGTGTAGGATGAAGGAGAAAAATGGATATGATAGATGCCAGCTTGATAATAAAAGGGAAAATCAGGCTGAATATAAAAAAAGGAGTACAGAGAAGTGGAAAAGGAAATAAGAGGGGTAAAGAGACAGGGCAAAAATAAATTGGCAGTTAAAATGAAAACTTTTACTGTTCATGAAGATCTCAGAGGAACAGTGGAGCCCATCAGGGATAAAATGGAGATCTAGTGGTGGAGGCGTAACGCATGGCTGAGGTACTAAGTGAATATTTTGCATCGGTCTTTACTACAGAAAAGGACTTTGCCAAAGCTATAGTAAATAAGGAAGTTGTTGGGATACTGGAAGAAATAAAAACAAAGTGGTATTGGAAAATCTGGCAGTAACTAAAGTGGATAGACCACTCAGCCCAGGTGGGATGCACTGCATCCTAGGTTGCTGAGGGAAGTAAGGGTAGAAATTGCAGGGGAGCTGCTCAGAATCTTTCAATCTTCCTTAAATGCAGAGGACAGGAGGAATGAAAATGTTACACCCTTGTTCAAAAAAAGGAGAGAAGGATAAACTTTGCAATTACGAGCCAGTCTGAACAACTGTGGTGAGGAAGCTTTTGGAAAAAATAATCCAGGAAAAAGTCACCTGGCCAACCAAGCAGGGCCAAGCAAGGGAAAATAGTATTTGAACTTAACTGAATTTTCTGATGTTACAGACAGGAGCAATTTGGGCAGTTGGTGTTGTGTATATGGACTTTCAAAAGGCATTCAAAAAAGTAAAACATATTATGCTCGATAGCAAACTTAAAGTCCATGGATAAAAGTAGCAGCAGTGCAGATACATGGTTATGGAATAGGAAACAGAAATGTGTAAATGGCTGTTTTTTCCAGCCTGAAGGGAGGTAATGCAGTGGTGTTCCCGGGGTTCCCTACTAGGACCATTGCTGTTTCTGATACACATCAATGGCTTGGACTTGGGGGTGCAGAGCACAATTTTGAAATGTAGTAAACAGTGAGGAAAATAGTAATAGACTTCAAGAGTACTTCGACAGTTTGGCGGAATGGGCAGACATATGGCAGATGAAATCCTATGCAGAAAAAAGTGTGAGGTGATACATTTTGGTCGGAAGGAGGAGGGACAAACCAAGCTAAATGTTACAGTTTTAAAAGGGGTGCAAGAACAGAGACCTCCAGGTGTTTGTGCACAAATCTTTGAAGGTAGCAGGACACGTTAAAGCTGTTACGAAGGCACATGGAACCCTAGACTTTATCAATAGAGGTGGAGTACAAAAGCCAAGAAGTTATGCCAAACACATATAAAATACGTTCGGCCCCAGCTGGAGGATTGTGTCGAATTCAGGGCACCACACTTTAGGAAGGACATGAAGGTTTTGTAGCGGGTACAGAAGAGATTTACTGGAATGGTTCCAGGAATAAGGGATTACAATTGTGTGGATAGGCTGGAGAAGCTGGGGCTGTTCTCTTTGGAGCATGGAAGGCTAACAACAGATTTGATAAAAGGTATTTAATGTCATGAAAGCTTTAGATAGAACAAAGAAAGAGAAACTATTTTCAATGGCTGGAAGGTTGAAAACTAGAGGGCACAGATATAAGGCAAAAGACCCAGAGGTGACATGAGAAGTGACTGGTTAGGATTTGGAATGCGCTGCCTGATAGGGTGGTGGAAACAGATTAAACAACCACTTTCAAAAAGGAATTGCATAAATATTTGAGAGAGAAACAATTGCTAGTATATGGGGACAGACCCAAGCAGATAGATGGGTCCAATGGCCTCCTTCAATGCCATTATTCTATAAACATACTGGACTGGAAAAAACAAATTTCAATGAGATAAAAGGGAAATAAGCCCAGCTTACAATCCAGGCAAGAAAAATGCTGAAGCTTTGTCAACAATGATTGTCCTCTTCGAAGGAAGGGACATGCAGCACACATACATTTTTGGCACCAAAATTCATAATTTTATGCAAAAAAAGCATAATGAGGACTTAAGGCTGCCCTTCTAACACAAGTCACTCTGTAACCTGGAGAGACAAGGCATATCTATCTGCTGTACTATTAAAATGTGTGCGCGCGCCTGTGACTGCATCAATAATATTGTAATTCTGTAGTGGGCCTGTTGCTGAGTGATCTGTTCGTCCTGGATCAAACATACTCTGCTGAAAACACACGAGGGCTGTTGAAGAAAATCACAGCCGAATTCCTGCCTGACTTCATATGAAGCATATGGTTGGGAAACCAAAAGAGTTGGTTCACATCTAGGTCTGAATAAAGAAAGGTGTACAGCAAATCAATACACAAGTCCTTCATGAACTAAAATATCAGAGCAGGTGGAAGAGAAAGAGCTTACAGAACAAGATTAGAATACCAAAGTGATAAGCCACAAGGGAGGTAGGACTCCAACTCTGACCACACAACGTTTGGCACCACTCACCAGGGGCAGTGAGATTAGTAAGAACCCAAATCACCCAAAATCCTTTAGCCACAGCCCAGCAGATCAAATGGATTTTTCTAAAATCCCTGTAGTCGTTACATGTTAGCCATACAAAGAGACAGGCTGCTAGGATAAACCAAGACTGGTAATGGTTTAGTGGGGAAAGCACATAAATTCCAGTATTCCTCTGATGAAAGGTCACCGACCTGAAACGTTAACTCTGCTTCTCTCTCCAAAGATGCTGCCACACCTGAGTACTTCCAGCACTTTGTTTTTATTACAGTATTCCTCTGCCTGGCCTTTCTACTTAATATGGTATTCACATTTTTGCCCTGATTCATACAGCAGTACTTACAGTGCAACACAAGCAAAGTACTGCAGATGCTAGAAATTTGAAATAAAACTAGAAAATGCTGGACAAGCTCAGAGAAAGAGTTAATTTTCTGATGAACTTAACTGAGCCTGAAATTAACTATTTCTCTCTCCAGACCAGCTGACTGCTGCCAGTATTAATCAGTATTTAGAGCGTGTTTTGTTGTTTAGACAGAAGACAACTTACCTCTGAGGGTTAGGTGCATTGTTTTCATCCCTGTTATGTCTAATCATTCGACATTTCCCTATTACACCGTCTGGGCGTGAAATCCCCATGCCTTTGAAAACGATCCTATTTGGAAAGGAAAAAAAGTTTTAAAAAATCAACTCCTCCAATGCCTCTCCACCATTGTTCAACTGGGTTGGACGACGCTCACCTGGTTCCATTCTTATCTAATCAGCCAGAGAATCACCTGTGATGGTTTCTCTTTCCACTCCTGCACCATTACCACTGGTGTCCCAAGGATCTATCCTTGTCCCCACCCCCAGTTTCTCATCTCCATGCTGTCCATCAGCAACATCAGAAAACAGTTAGTTTCCAAATGTGTTGACGACACCCAACTCTAACGCACCATCACCTCTCTCGGCCCTTGCACGGTCCATAAATTGTAAATACTAGCAAAACTGAAGCCATTGTCTTCGCGACCCCCGACAATCTCCATTCCTCAGCCACGGACTCCATTCTTCTCACTGGCACCTGCCTTAAACTGAAACCAGTTTGCAACCTTGGTGCACATTTTATCCCAAGATGCGCTTCCTACCCCACATCTGTGCCATCACAAAGACTGCATATATCCGCCTTTGTAACATCACCCAATTTCGCTCCCGTCTCAGCTCATCTGTTGCTGAAAACCTCATCCATGTCTGTGTTACCCATAGACTTGACTATTCCAATGCACACCTGACCAGCTCACACATTCCACCCTCCATAAACCTGTCACTCAAAACCCTGCTGCCCACATCCTAGCTCACATAAAGTCCATTCATCCATCAACCCTGTGTCTACTTGCCTACAGTGACTCCTGGTTAAACAACAACTTGATTTTAAAATTCTTATTCTTGTTCTCAAATTCCTCTGGGTCGTGCCCCTCCCGATCTCTAATCTCCTCCAGCTCCATAACCCTCAGAGATATCTGCACTCTAAGTCTGGCCTTTTGGGCATGGCCGATTTTAATCACTCACCATTGGTGGCTGTGCCTTCAGCTACCAAAGCCCTCAGCTCTGGAATCCCCTCTTGGCCTCTCTTTCAGCCTTTAAGATGCTCCTTACACCTACCTCTGACCAAGCCTTTGGCTATCTGCCCTAATACCTCCTTATGGTGTCAAGCTTTGTTTGACAACACTCCTGTGAAACACCTTTGGAAGTTTTATGTTAAAGGCGCTAAGTAAATAAAGCTATTGTTGTCATACCCCTGTACCAGTAAATTTAGGAGTTGTGTGTGTAATACACAATGTAATGGGCTAGAATTTGCTGTAGCAATTCAATGAATCACCCCTGCAACCCACAGTGCAAAAATGTATGCATAGAATAGTATAGCAGAGAAGCTGGCCATTCAGCCCCTCGAGTCTGCACTGGCTCTTTCAAAGAGCAATCCAGTTAGTCTCAAATGGATTCTTACCTCATATCCCTACAACTTTTTCTCTTTCAAGTGTTTATCCAATTCCTTTTTGAAGGCTATTAAATCTTTATCCACCAGCAGGCAGTGCATTCCAATTTTACTCATTGCATAACATTTTTTTCCTATGTAACCTCTTGTTCTTTTGCCAATCTCCTTAAATCTTTGCCCTCTCATTATGAATCCTTTAACCTTTCAAGGTTGCTGAAAGTGCAAACTGATAACAATGCAACGAGGGAAACAGATTTTACTAGTTAAGGAGATGCGCTAAGGATTGGGATGTAAACACTGGAAGGACTAAAGAACAGCATGAATTAGAGGGCATAAATTCAATGCCAAATGAGGTACAGAAAGAGAAATAAACGGAGGGAAAGGAGGATTAGATTAATAGAGAAGAGGGAGACAGAAAGGAAAAGTAAAAAATCCAGCCCATTGCAATGTCGATGCAATACTGAGGGAGTGCTAAGTTGGGCCTTGTCTGGCAGCCCAGGTGGAACAGATCCTATGACACCATTCGAAGGAGAGAAATTCTCCTGGCAGACATTTAACCCTCATTCACCACCAAAATTGATATTTGGTCATTTCTGCTATTTCTGGAAGCTTACTATGCATAATGTGGCTGCTGTAATAACCAACAACAGTGACTACACTTGCAACAAACATAATATAGGAGTCTTTTACCATGTAACAATGTATAATATTCCTGTATTATCGAACACACTGAATGTCACACTGCATGATCCTTCTCTATTATACAATATATTGCGCGTCACACAGTATAACTCCTGTATTAACAACATTGTGTCACATGGTAAAACACTTGAGTGTCACAAAATATAATGCTACACTAATCCACTGTTACACAGTTGAAAGCTTCTAAAATGTATTATATACATTACATTTTGTGTTACACAATGCAATGCTCTAATGTAGGGAAAGGGTTAACGGACTGGCTACGAGCTCAGATAAGTGCTTGTTATACTGAAATAGGATGGGTGCGGTATGGTGATACTTGCTGAATTACTGATACCTGCTGAACTGAACAGAACAATTTGGATTGAATGGAACTGTTCGTTGCAGCAAACTGGTTGAAATGAGCAGAGGCTGATCAAAACCAGACAGGTAAACAACAACATAAGAGCAAAATACTGCAGATGCTGGAACTCTGAAATGAGAACAGGAAGTGCTGGAAATACTCAGCAGGTTTGGTAGCATCTGTGGAGAGAAACAGAGTTAATGTTTCAGGTCTGCGACCCTTCATCAGAACTGGCAAAAGTTAGAAATGTAACAGTCTTTGAGCAGGTGAAAGGGTTTGGGAGGGAAGGACAAGGAGGAAGGACTGTGATAGGACGAAAGTGGGGGGGGGGGGGGGGGGGAAGAGAAAAAAAAGAGATTAAATGACAGGTGTCATGGAACAGAATGCAAATGGAGTGCAAAATAGTTGTAGCAAAAGATAAAGCAACGAGTCCAAAGAGAGTGCTAATGGCAGAATAATGAAAAAGCTCTGTATGAAAACAAAAACATGAAAAATAAGTTAAGACTAGCACATGGTCAAAAATAAATAAATAAATTAGATGTATATCATCAAAAACTTTGCTTTCAATTTCCACCCTTCTCTCAACTTCACATGGTCCATCTCCGACACTTCCCTTCCCTGACTTCTCTGTGTCCATCTCTGGGGATAGGCTGTCCATGAGTATTTATTACAAGCCCACTGACACCCACAGCTACTTTGACTACACTTCCTCACCCAGCTTCCTGTAAGGATTCCATTCCGTTCTCCCAGTTTCACCCTCTCTGACGCATCTGTTCTGATGATGCTACCTTCCACAAAAGCACCTCAGATAGGTCTTCCTTTTTCTCAACTGATTCCCTCGCACAGCTGTTGACAGGGTCCTTGACCGTATCTGACCCACTTCCCGCACTTCTGCCTTTCCCTCCCTCCCAGAACTGCGACAGGATTCGCCTTGTCCTCACTTTCCAACCCACCAATCTCCACGTCCAAAGGATCATCCTCTGCCATTTTCGCCATCTCCAGGGTGATGCCACCACCAAACACATCTTCCCATCCCCTCCTGTCAGCATTTCAAAGGGACCGTTCCCTCCGTAACACCCTGGTCCACTCCCCCATCACCCCTGCCACCTCCTTCCCATGCAATCGCAGGAGGCGTAATATACCTGCTCTTTTACCTCCTCTCTCCTCACTATCCAAGGCCCCAACCACTTCTTCCACGTAAAGCAGCAATTTACATCTACTTCTTTCAATTTAATACACTGCATTCGCTGCTCACAGTGCGGTCTCCTCTACATTGGGGAGACCAAATGCAAATTGGGTAACTGCTTTACAGAACACCTCCGCTTAGTCTACAAATATGATCCCAAGCTTCCAGTTGCTTGCCATTTTAATTCTCCACCTTGTTCCCATGTCAACATTTCTGTCCTTGGCCTGCTGCCATTTTCCAGTGAACATCAACGCAAACAAGGAACAGCACCTCACCTTCCGATTAGGCACTCTACAGCCTTCTGAATTCAATATTGAGTTCAATAATTTCAGACCATGGGCCCCATTAGCTTTTGTTTATTTTATTTTTATATACATATATTCTTTTAATTATTTATTCTTTAACCATATGCTAGTCTCCAACTTATTTTTCATGTTATTTCTTTCGTACAGAGCTGCTCATTATTCTGCCACTAACACTCTCTCTGGACTGGTGCTTTGTCTTTCGCTACAACTATTTAGCACTCTATCTGCATTCTGTTCCATGACACCTGTCATTTAATCTCTTCACCACCACCCCCCCCCCCCCCCCCCCACCCCCCGTCCTATCACAGTCCTTCTTTCTTGTCTTTCTTCCCCTCCGCCCCCTTTCACCTGTTTAAAGACTGTTACATTTCTAACTTTTGCCAGTTCTGATGAAGGGTCACAGACCTGAAACGTTAACTCGGTTTCTCTCTACACAGATGCTGCCAGACCTGCTGAGTATTTCCAGCACTTTCTGTTCTCATTTCAGGTCAACAACAACTGTGGAGGAACTGAAACTATATGGATGAACCAATGGGTAACGATTTGGAAAGACGCTAACCACCCAGTCAGCCAATTCACATGCAGAAGAGGATTGTACAACAGCTTCTTCAAAAACTGTATTCTGTAAACCTCTGAAAAAGGCCCTCCCAGCAGCACTCAAGAAAGACACAAACAGGAAGATCTCAGTCAAAGATCATTCCTAAGTGACCTACAGTCATCTCAGATTGACCAACCGAGGGGTAACTGTATGATCTAATTGAAACTGTTTTGTTTAAAAATCACAATAAAATGATAAGATTTAGTGTGAGATTGTGTCAGCCTTAATTCTTGCTCTCCAAAAGTAAAATCACCTACAATTTGGGAGAGGCAGCTAAGAGACTGAGTAATTGGCACAATGGCTAAATCCAGAGTGTGGAAGAGTTAGTGACTAAACATATCACAAAAAAATAATGGTGTTAAAACGTTGGGTTTGGGAGATAACCAGAGGTGAGAATCTGGTGGAAAAGGCTGGTGGATGGACGGAGAGTTCTCTCGCCAAGCCACAATTGCTGTATGGCTTGCAGCGTATACGATGGGAGTCCAGAAACGAGAGGACGAGTCAGACAACTGGAGTTAAGAGAAAGCGGGCCACCAGAGGAAGGCTAGTGACAGAGAAGCGGTGAATAAGTTAATGGGTAATCTTGTGGCGGAACACAAGTCAGAAGGCAAAAGGGAGTGTGCAAAATCGTATCAATATCAGCTGAGCGAATGTAAATGGGTGTGTTGGAATGGGAAGAGGATAAGTTTAACGTAGAAAGGGCACAGAAAACAAAAAGGAAGTGGAAGATGTAAAAGCTCCCTTTAGGATGTTCAGAAATGAGTCACACAGTAAAATAAGTCATCAGCACTGTGAGACCTATATTTTGGAATTGAAGCAGCAGTTAAGTACAGCAGGGAGGACCCTATGTTTAATGAGTCCAGGGGATAGGGAGCCTGATGATGGACCCCAGCAAGGTAGCTGCAGGCCCCTGCCACACCCCACTGGTCCCTCAGATCAAAATGGTCCGGGACCGATAGCACCAACAAAATGACAGGTTTACGGTAGATGCACAAGGTTCTCGAACATTACAAAGTGATTACAAGATTCCTTATACGAATGCTCAACTGACAGAATTAGTTACGAGATGTGCCTAAGTTGGGGATGGGAGACAATCCCACTGACGTTCGCAGCTGTAGAACAAGTAGTTGGCCTCAATGAATGCAGTAATGCTGAACATATTAAGTTACTTCTGTCGGCTTTGAAGCTGGAGGTTTATAATGGTTTATCCAGGGCAGCAAGAAAAGGTGAGAGTATGCTGGCAGGTACACAAGATCAAATCCTTGAGGCCAGGGGATACAGGGCCAGGGATCCTTATGACCAGGTAATGAGTACCAAAACAGATGCCAGGTAAGCTCCCAGAGGCATTCGCTGATCGCCTCTCGCCAGTTTATGCCTGAACCAACAGTGGAGCCTTGGTTAGAAATACTCTTGATGGGCTAATGTGTGATTTTGCCTGCAAGATGATCAGAGGTGGTACTTTTGAGGAAAATGGCCTCACAAGGCAGAGGAAAAGGGGACCAGATGTTTAGAAAGGGTGAAGGGAGATAGGGGCCAGGAAAAGCAAAAGGCAAACTGTATGAGGCCAGAGGACCCTCAAAGGAGGACCCCCATTGTAGGCAATGGAAACAGAAGGAAAAGGAAGCTGAGTCCTCCTGAGATAGCAGATGCTGTAATTATGGCGGAGCAGGAGATTTTGCCCCAGAATGTAAAAGGCCAAAGAAGGGAACACAGGGAACATTCGGTGGGGAGGGGGCAGGTGAAGAGAAGGAAGGGAGTTGGAGGAAAGGCTCACCCTGAACAGCCCCAAGAACAGCAAATGTTGGGGATGCTGGTATGGTCAAGGTGCTCCAGCAAGTGGCCAAAAGGACCAATAAATATAGCCACCGGATAAGGAGAAACGGCAGGGCGTCAGAGCCCCCAGTGAAGGTGCCGTATCCAGCCCGAGTACTTATGCTTGCTCAAATATGATGATTAACGAAGGCAGTGTAGAGAGATTTGGGTAGAGGGAAAGAAGGGGAGGAATCTGGTGGATACTGGAGACTCTAGTACGGTAACGAACACCCCGAATTTCAGACGGTCACCCTGGTCAAGCAGGTCTCCCCTTTGTTTTAAAGGGATTTACAAGGTATGAACAGGCTGGGGTGGTGTCAAAACACCTAAATTTTCGAGTAGGACCCTTAGAAACTACATGAAAATGCATACTTCTCAGCTGGGATCAGCCTGGCATGGGCATATTTGAAGTGGATTGGACATTAGCCTATAATGTGATATTAGACATGGGAAATAACTGCCTGTGGGGCGCAGTGGAGAAAATGGGCATGGGGAAGTGTGGATAGATTCATCAAAACGGGAGGGGAAACATGTGTTCCGTCAAAGCAACAGGTCCATACTATCTGATTGCTTTATGCGATAAGGTTTCGCCAGAATTTCAGGCGATATTTTGGTAGAACAAGTGAACATTCACTACCCATAATAAAAACAAGAAATGCTGGAACCACTCAACAGGTCTGGCAGCATCTGTGGAAAGAGAAGCAGAGTTAACGTTTCGGGTCAGTGACCCTTCTTAGGGTCACTGACCCGAAACGTTAACTCTGCTTCTCTTTCCACAGATGCTGCCAGACCTGCTGAGTGGTTCCAGCATTTCTTGTTTTTATTTCAGATTTCCAGCATCCGCAGTATTTTGCTTTTATTCACTACCCATAAGCATGTTCACAGCATCACTAAGACCTCCTATTTCCACCTCTAACATTGCCCATCTTCACTCTATTTCAGCTCATCTGCTGCTGAAACTCTCATTTATGCCTTTGGTACCTCTAGATTTAACTACTCCAATACACTCCTGGCTAGTCTCCCAAATTCCATCCTCCATAAACTTGAGGTCATCCTAAACTCTGCTGCCCGTGTCTTAACTTGCACCAAGTCCCATTCCCCCATCACCTCTGTGCTCACTGACCTACATTGGCTCCCGGTCAAGCAACACCTTGATTTTAAAATTCTGATCTTTGTTTTCAAATCCCCCCATGGCCTCACCCCTCCCTAGCTCTGTAACCTCCTCCAGCCCCAAACCTTCCAGGATATCTGCACTCCTGTAATTCAGGCCTCTATAAATCGCTCCACCACTGATGGTCTTGCCTTCAGTGCCTAGGCCCTAAAGCTCTGGAATACCCTCCAACGCCTCTCTGCTTCTCTACCTCACTTTCCTCCTTTAAACACTCCTTAAAACCCACCTCTTTGGCCATCTGGCCTAACATCTCCTTATGTAGCTCAATGTCATTTTATTTTGTAATGCTCCTATGAAGTGGACTGCAGTGGTTCAAGAAGGCAGCTCACGACCACCTTCAAGGACAATCAAGAATGGGCAATAAATGCTGGCCTAGCCAGCGAAACCCACATCCCATGAAAGAAAAAAAAATAAGTGCCTCGAGGGGTTATGATGTTAAAGGCACTATATAAATACAAATTGCTGTTGGAAGCAAACTTTAAATGAGCATACAAGACTGCAAGCCATAAGTTACAAGGAAGATGGAAAAAGTGACTGGATAATTCAGAAGAGTGTCGTCTTAAATTTTAGCTCTTTAATAGCATTATTAAATACCCACCTGTTGTAGATGTCGTCATCTTCCCCGCCCCAGCCCCAGTAATCATTGGGGAACCCATTGATTTTTTCATGCTGCTCTCTACTTAAGGCTGATATTCCACCAAAGAACTGTTTGTATGGTAGGCTGAAACAAAGAATTTTACAATTGGAATTTATCTTGCAACACTTTCAAGAAGGTAAGATCTTTAATCTATAAAACCTCAAATACTTGAAAGGTTAATCAGAACTCACTATTCCAAGAGTACTCATAATCATCTCCTAGTGTTGTATTTTAGAAACTGATGTTACAGCTTACTGAGCTTCAAACTCTCTACCTCCTGAACATTCTACACACTTTTACTTTGTCACAAAGAAACCCCCCCCCGCCCCCCACCCCCCAAAAACGAGAGAGAATCTAACCACCTCCCCTTGACATTCAACGGCATTGCCATTGCTGAATCTCCCACTATCAACATCCTGGGGGTTACCATTGACCAGGAACTAAAGCAGCTACATAAATACTGTGACAACAAAAGCAGGTCAGAGGCTGGGTTTTCTGCAGCGTGTAACCCAACTCCTGACTCTCCAAAGCCTGTCCAAGGCACAAGTCAGGAGTGATGGAATACGCTCCACATGCCTGGATTAGTGCGGCTCCAACACACAGGAAGCTCGACACCATCCAGGACAAAGCAACCTGCTTGATGGGCACCCCATTCACCACCTTAAACATTCGCTCCCCCCAACACAGACGTGTGTACCATATAAAAAGATGCAATGCAGCAACTCACCACGCCTCCTTCGACAACACCTTTCAAACCCACTACCTCTCCCACCTCGAAGGACAAGGGCAGCAGATGCATGGAACACCATCTACTAATTCTCCTCTAAGCCAAACACCATCCTGAATTGGAAATATATCACCATTCCTTCACTGTTGCTGAATCAAAATCCTGGAACTCCCTCCATAACAGCACTGGGGGTGTACCTCAGCAGTTCAAGAAAACAGCTCACCACCACCTTCTCAAGGGCAATTAGGGATGGGCAACAAATGCCAGCTTTACCAGCGACGCCCACATCCCATGACATGAATTTTTAAAAAGTGCTCAAGACAAAAGAAGATTGCTGCATGGAAGTCATAAGTACTAAAAGGAATTGTCATGGTGAAACTGGGATTCAGTTTAAAGGCTAGAAACAGGATTTGATGGCTCAAAATCATGAAGTTGCAAGAACCCTTTGCTGCTCCTTATTGTGCCAGGTCTTACAAACACCTTCCTAGATTGTAGACAAGTTGCAAAAACTTTATCTTTCTTATCCATGACCACCCAAAAGGAAAGTTAAGCTTTTTTAAAACTTAGCTTAATGTGGATCCAGGCGGAACAAAACAAGCTGGAACAATCTTAAAACTAGAGTTAGGCCAGTCAGGAGTGGAATCAGGAAGCACCTCTTTACACAAAGGGTAGTGGAAAATGGAACTCTCTTCCTCCAAAAGCACGAGGATGCTGGCATAATTGAAATTTTCAAGGCTGAGATCAATTTTGTTGGGTAATGGTATCAAGGGATATGATCAAAGTTGGGTAAATGGAGTTGAAATACACAGTCATCATCTGACTGAATGCCAGAACAGCCAAGAGGGGCTAAATGGCAAACTCCTGTTTCGAGGTTCCCAATTTCCAATGCTCCTATGTATTTTTAAAACTATGACAGAGATTATCTGAGTAATTACAGGCTAGTTTAGCATTTCTAGTAAGGAAAATTTAGCATCCAATTAAATATGAAGTTACCACTTATCTAAAGAAAAACAAGCCAGCACAAACTTTACAAGATATGATTGTGCTTGACAAACTTCACAGAACCCTTTCGGCATGATAGATGGAAGAAATGCAGAGAATGTAGTATACACAGATTTTAGGAAACAAGTACTTTCACAGTTGGCCATTTTACTTTACATGGCTAAGGACTTTGCACTAGACATGTCCATCAGGGAATTCCTCACGTTTATCAGTCAACACCTTTAGAAGAATGCCTGGCTTTAATGGGTTTTTCTTTGCCATTTTGTGGAAGACTGAGGTTCAGCAATGAAGCAGATCTCAATACCCTTTCTCAAGTCAAGGTACCTATTCTGGATGATACAAGGAGGTGCAGTGATGGAGTCCTAGACGGTCTTGTAACTTCACTGATGTTGATCAGGAGGGTGAGCCAGAAGGATGGCAGGGAGGGAACTTGTGACCAATACTGTAAGATTGCATGGCATGGCATAGCATAGCACATCCAATTCCATGCCCAATACCTCCTTCCTCTCTGTATAAGGTGGTAATATGGATCACAGAGATCTTTAAGCAATGCGAATGATACATGCTCTTTATCCACATGCTATTCACATGTAGAGGAGTACCTCCATGCCAATAAAAGATGCGCTAGTTGGATTGAACCCTTGCACTAAGTTTACAGCAGATTCTGTACTTAAAAAGCATCCAACAAAGGAAGATACTTTGACCTAATCACACATTCAAATTTGTAAAGGTTAGAACTAAGGTCATTTGGGTTAATTGATGAGAAAGTAATTTGACTTTTGTTTGCCACCTATCTATTTAAAAATAAAATTGCATACTTAGTCTTACCGGAAACTAAATTTATCCATTGACACGGCTATGTGCCTTGGCTGGCTGTAACACTTGTAAATATTTCGATCATCCATGGGAATTAAATCAACATCACTGAAGACAAAGCAGTTGTAGTCATACTCTTTCAACGCTTCCACAAAACCTATGTTGAGAAGTTTGGCACGATTAAAAGTTTCTCTTCCATGCTGAAAAAAATTAAATTGGAGAAATGGTACACTAAACTAATGAGCCATTAAATCAGAACATTACAGACTGACTGCATTTTTGTATTAATGAGATAATCAGAATAAATGCTAGTGCCATTATTTCTCCCATAACATTCAATTCAAATATAAAAATAATTCACTGAAGTTACATTGTGTACCACATACCGTCATTAAACCTGGCAGTTAAACAGAAGTCAACACTGGGGATGGCCGGTCCCTTTAAGAGATTTTCAGTTCTTTCCAGGTCTTGAAGCACCAGCAATTTTGGTACGATGAAACCAAGATAGACTTAAAAAAAACATGCACACACTAAATGTTTGGAGTTCAGAGTTCTTTTTCTGGAAAGGTGACTTCCCATACAACTTCTAAAATTGGCAGAGATACAGCAGTTTTATACTGACCCATATGAATGAGGCATTTAATTGCCATTTCCAGATCAAATCATGGCAGCTTTAAAAGGGGCTCCGTAACTAGAGTCTAATCCTGAAATGAACAGAAGAGTTGATAAAGGGGCCACTCACACACCCTGCCTGGTGCAACTGCAGTGTGGCCTTGACACCCTCCCAATTCAACTGCAGCAGGTGTACAAAGTAAGCTTAAAAATACGTATGGGGTCAGTCAGATCTCCTGGCCATTATATAAACTACAGTCCTTTTAAAATTGAGTGTTTACATTGCCTTATGGCTGTGGACAGGGCTTTAAACTAACAAGTGGGGAGGAGGATTTGGGTCAAGGGAAATTCAGAAATCCAAAGAGAGGAGTCAGAGCATTGGAGTAGGATAGTGATGTGGATAATTTCCAACATGAAGGGACAGAGTCTTTCAACAAAAACTGTACATCGGCAAGTAAGGTCATTGTAGGGAATAGAGGTTAAAAAAAATGAAATTAAAGTTCCTTTATCTGAATGCACAAAGCATCTGTAAGAAGGTAGATGAACTTCTTTCTTCTTCTTCGGCCTCCTTGTCTCGAGAGACAATGGGTAAGCGCCTGGAGGTGGTCAGTGAAGCAGTGCCTGGAGTGGCTTTCAAGTCCAATTCTAGAGTGACAGACTCTTCCACAGGCGCTGCAGATAAAATTGGTTGCCGGGGCTGTTACACAGTTGGCTCTCGCCTTGCGCTTCTGTCTTTTTTACCTGCCAACTGCTAAGTCTCTTTGACTCACCACACTTTAGCCCCGCCTTTATGGCTGTCCGCCAGCTCTGGCGATCACTGGCAACTGACTCCCACGACTTGTAGATGAACTAGTGGCACAAATAGAGGTAAATAATGTAGATCTATCTGTCATTACTGAGACATGGTTACAACGAGACTAAGGTTAGGAACTGAATATTCCAGGGTACACAATATTTTGGAAAGACAGACAGAATGGCAAAGGAGGAGGGTTAGCCCTGAAAGTAAGGGATGACATAAGGACAATAAGAAGGGATCTGGCCTGAGAAGATCATGTAGAATCAGTTTGGGCGGAAATTAGGAACAGGGGGAGTCAGAAAACATGGCAGCAGTAGTTTATAGGCCCCCTAACAGCAGATATATTATTGGACAGAACATTAAATGGGAAATTATTGGAGCGTGTAAAAAAGGTAATGTATTAATTGCGGGAGATGTTAATCTGCATATAGACTGGGACAATCAAATTGGCAACAATGGTCTAGAAGATGAGTTTGTAGGATGTTTTCGTGACAGTTTCATGGAGCAATACATTGTAGAACCGACTAGGAATAAAGTATCTTAAATCTCGTACTGTGTAACGAAGCAGATTAATAAGCAACGTCATTGTAAAAGATCCACTGGGAAACAGTGATCATAATACCACTGAATTTCATGTTAAGTTTGAAAGTGACATATATATATATATATATATAAATAAAGCCAATTACGAAGGTATGAGTGGAGAACTAGCTAAGGTTAATTGGGTAAATAGACTGGAAGGTATGGTGGTAAATGAACAGTGGGAAACATTTAAAGAAACAATTCAAAGGGTTCAACAAAAGTACATTCTGTTGAAAAAAAACTTGTCAAAAAAGACCCATCTGTGGCTCACTCAGGAAGTTAAGGAGAGTATTAGACTAAAAGAGGAGGCTTACAATGTCGCAAACAATGGTAGCAAGTCTGAGGATTGGGAGTGTTTTAGAAACTAGCAAAGGGCCACCAAAAAGTTGATAAAAAGGGAAAAATAGAATGAGAGTAAACTAGCCAGAAATATAAAAAGAGATTGTCAGGAAGAGAGTAGCTAAGGTAGATGTTAGTCCCTGAGGCAGAGACAGCAGAAATCATCATGGGGAATGAGGAAATGGCAGAGGCATTGAACAAGTATTTCGTGTTTGTCTTCACACTAATTCCATACCAGAAATAGGCAGTAACCTAGGGACTAGAAAGAGTGAGAAAATTAAGGATATTGATATCAGCCGAGAAAAAGTATTGGAAAAATGTGAGGGACGAAAACCTGTCAAGTCCCCAGGACCAGATGGCCTACATTCTAGGGTTCTAAAAGAGATAGCTGCACAGATAGTGGATGCGTGGACCATGATTTTCCAGAATTTCTTAGATTCGGGAATGGTCCTGTCAGATTGGAAGTTGGCAAATGTTACACCACTTTTCAAGAAAGGAGGTACAGACAAAACAGGGAACTACAGACCAGTTAGCCAGTCATTGGGAAGATGCTGGAAACTATTAAAGAAGTCTTAACAATGCACTTGGAAAAGCATAGTAGGATTAGAACAAGTCAGCATGGTTTTACTAAAGAGAGATCCTGTTTGACAATTTGAGTTTTTTGAGGATGTAACTAGTAGGGTAAATAAAGGGGAGCCAGTAGATGTAGTATACTTGGATTTTCAAAAGATATTTTATAAGGTGCCACATAAAAGATTAATAGACAAGGGCTCATGGTGTTGAGGGTAATTTATTAGCGTGGACAGAGGATTGGTTAAAAGACAGGAAGCAGAGAATGGGCATAAAAGGGGCATTTTCAAGTTGGCAGGCAGCGAATAGTGGGGTGCCGCAAGGTTCAATGCTGGGGCCTCTGCTATTTACACTCTATATTAATGACTTGGATGAACAGAAAGAGAGTAATGTATCTAAGTTTGCTGATGATACAAAGCTCGGTGAAAAGGTAAGCTGCGGGGAGGACATAAAGAGGCTGCAAAGAGATACAGACAGGCTAAGTGAGTGGGCAACAAGATGGCAAATGGAGTATAATGTAGGGAAGCATGAAGTTGTTCACTTTGGTCATAAAAACAGAAAAGCAGTATTTTTTTTTAAAAAGGTGTGAAACTTGTATGTGTTTATGTTCGGAGAGACTTGGGGTACTCGTACAAGGAACGCACAAAGTTAACATGCAGGTGCAGCAGGCTATTAGGAAGGCAAATGACATGTTGGCCTTTACTGCAAGGGGATTGGAATACAGGAATAAACAAGTCTTACTAAAAATGTAGAGGGCTTTGGTGACACCGCACCTGGAATAGTGTGCGCAGTTTTGGTCTCCACATTTAAGAAAGGATATACTTGCACTGTAGGCAGTGCAACGAAGATGTACTAAATTGGTCCCCGGGATGAGGGGATTGTCCTATGATGAGGGGCTGAGTAAACTGGGCCTATATTCTCTGGAGTTTAGAAGAATGAGAGGTGATCTAATTGAGACAGACAAGATTCTGAAAGGGCTTAATAGGGTAGAAGTTGAGAGATTGGTCGGGAATCTAGAATGTGGGGGCACAGTCTCAGGATAAGGGGCCAATTATTCAGGACTGAGATGAGGAGAAATTAATACACTCAAAGGATTGTGAATCTTTGGAATTCTCCATCCTAGAGGTTTGTGGATGCTCTATCGCTGAATATATTTAAGGCTGGGACAGATAGATTTTTGGTGTCTCAGGGAATCAAGCGATATGGGTGAGCTGGCAGGAAAGTGGAACTAAAGCCCAAGATTAGTCATGATCGTACTGAATGGCAGAGCAGGCTCGATGGGCCATATGGTCTACTTCTGCTCTCATTTCTTGTGTTCTTAACGTGCAGAGCTCTCCTGCTACTGTAGCGTGATGCAGAATCAGGCAATCAAACAAGGCTGTCAGCCACAATACATTTGATACAGCTGCCAGCCACAAATTGAAATATAAAGATTCAAATGAGGCGGGGGGAGCGAGAGAGAGAAAGACAACAGAGAAAGACAGGAGAGGGGAGGGGAGAGAGAAAGGGTTATGACACAGTTTGAGACTTTCCAGACATGGGAAAACAGCCTCTCAGCATCTATCCTCAAGCCTTTAGTAAGTTTTAATGAAATTGCCCCTCTCTCTTCTAAACGCCAAAGAAAATAGGCCAATTTCACTTAATCTCTCCTATAGGAGAACTCTTTCATCCTGGGAATCAATGTTGAGAACCATCCTTGCACCCCCTCTAAGACAACACTGATGGGCAAGACGACCAAAACTGTACACAGAATACCAGGTGTAATCTCAACAAAGTTCCATATAATTGCAGCAAGACTTCTTAACTCTTATACTCCAACACCTTTGCAATAAAAGCCATTTGCTTTCCTAGTGCGACTTGTTAACTTTCCGTAGTTTATGTACAAGGATCTCCAAACCTTCTGAATACCAATATTTACAGGTATCTCACTTTTTTTTTAAAAAAAAGCACTTCCTCCTCCTAATCACTCTCCCTACAGTTGTACCTGTTGTGCATTCAAGATCGGGCAGCAGCAACACAGCTATGCTAATTAAGCACAGTTCGCTTGACTATACAGGATTGTTATGAGCTAGGTACCTGCTGGTATCAAAGTAGAAATGCATAACTCACCAAGGAAAGCATACAACCTAAGAAAGCTGAGAGATAATGCAGAGTCTTCCTCAGCCAGAGCCCCTAACCCACCAATGATGACACCATTTATCTAGTGAATAGCTGAGCCATATAGAGCAGAAAGCTGCCAGGTTTCATTACCAGCCTATGCTGATAGCTTATCTCAATAAAACCAATAGTTAAGCTCAGGTTAAAAGAATGTGTTCAGGTCTAATAAGGTTGTTGCAGCTATCCTACTCTCTGTCCTTGTTCATGAGTCACTAGTATTCAGGTGCTGGAAGCAATTAGGAAGGCAAATAGCATGTTGGCCTTTGTTACGAGGATTTCCATTTTGTGTATTAAAACCTGGGATTCTATATTTTAAAAAACTGCAAAGTATTTCAGTGGACATTGAAACATCTGGAGATAGCTGAACTTTATGGATGCTTTTTAAAAAAAAGCAAGGTCAACAAGAGGTTCATAGTTTTGACAGTAAACAAATACTAGAAACCAGGTAATTTCAAGGAAACCAGCAGGGGGCTTTGACCCAAGAGCTACCCTTTGTGTGACGAGAGAATTTATGATATAGCATATGACTTGTTTCTGGAAAAATTTAGTTTCATTTTTTTTTAAACTTTAAAAGCCAATGGGTTTGGACTAAAGCAGGCAACTGGAATTTGAGATGGACCTGCCAGGAAATCAGAAGAACCACTGGACAAGTATTACCTCTCTGTAAAGAATCTTTGCTCTTGAAAAGTAGAAGCTTGTATGAAGTGGTATTGTTGCTCCTGCGTTTTTGAAGAAACCCTGAATATTTGCAGAAACCTTGCCTCTTTAAAACAAAAAAGGACTTTTGCATTGAATGTGAGAACAGACACCTGTTGCTGCACACCTGATGGAAGATCTATGTGAAACTTTCTACAGTTGAATTTCTTTGAACGCCTAACCCAACACAAACTGTTCATCAACCTCAACTGGAAAGACTTTGAGTTGCATCCAACTATTCAACTTTGGGACACCTCGTCAAACCAAAGAACTTCCTTTCAGATCATTGCAGTCTAAGTTTTTTTTTTCCTTTTATTTCTTTGAAACAGCTGTAAACAAAAATCCCTTTTTTCCAGTTAACCGTTTTTGGACATATATGCGTGTGCATGAGGGCTAGGGGAAAAATAAGGAGCTTTAATATCTTGATTCACGTACATATTTATTTATTATAAAACCAAGTCTTAACCAATAAATGGACAATTTTGTTGTTTATTAAAGATATGGGGTTAATGTAGGATTAGTATAAATGGGTGGTTGTTGATTAGCACAGACTCGGTGGGCCAAAGGGCCTGTTTCAGTGCTGTATCTCTCTATGACTATGTATAGAGCCTTTGTAAGATTGCACCTGGAGTATAGTGTACAGTTTTGGTTTATTCATTTAAGAAAGGATATACTTGCCGTACAGGGATTGCAATGGAGGGTCATCAAACTAATCCCTGGGATGGCAGGATTGTCTTAAGGGGAGAGATTGAGGGAACTGGGCCTGTATTCTCTAGAGTTTCGAAGAAGAGGTGATCTCATTGAAACTTACAAAATTCTTACAGAGCGTGACACAGTTGATGTAGATGTTTCCCCTGGCTGGTGAGCCCAGAACCAGGGACATAGTCTCAGAATAAGGGTAGGCCATTTAGGACTGAGATGAGGAGGAATTTCTTCACTCAGGGGGTGGCGAATCTTTGAAACTCTCTACCCAACAGTGTAGTGGAAGTTCAATCATTGAGCGAGTTCAAGACAGAAATCAATAGATATCTGGATAGCAATGACATCAAGGGATATGGAGATAGTGCGAGAAAGCAGCATTGAGCCATGATCTAATTAAACGGCAGTGCAGGCTCAACGGGTTGAATGGCCTATTCCTGCTCCTACGTTCCTATATTGGAACATTAGTTGCAGGAAGTCCAGCAGTTTGACCTACCGTCTCCTCCATACTCCAGCTTACAATAGTTTCTCTTGTGCCTAAACACCAGAAACTTAGTGCTAAGAATACTACAAATTCACATCCCTCTGTTTGTAGTGGTTTGATACAACTGAGTGGCTTGCTAGGCCATTTCAGAGGGCATTTAAGAGTCAACCACATTGCTGTGAGTCTGGAGTCACATGTAGGCCAGACCATGTAAGGACAGCAGATTTCCTTCTCTAAAAGAAATGAGTGGACCAGATGGGTTTTTGCAACAATCGACAAAATGGTTTCATGGTCATCATGAGACTAGCTTTTAATTCCAGATTATCAATAGAATTCAAATTTCACCATCTGCTGTGGTGGGATTCGCACCCATGCACCCAGAGCATTAGCCTGGGCCTCTGGATTACGAGTCCACTGACATTACTATGACACCACTGTCTCCTTCCTTCAATGTCGCTGGGTCAAAATCCTGCAACTCCCTCCCTAACAGCACTGCTGGTGTACCAAAACCCAAGGATTGCAGCGGTTCAAGAGGCAGCTGACCACCACCTTCTCAAGGGCAATTAGGGATAAGCAATAAATGTTGACCGAGCCAGCGAAGTCCACATCCCATAAACAAATATTAAAAAAAGTTTGGGAGGGGGATGTTAAGTTGCAATCTTTGCTGGAACAATACATATGTGGACATAGTAGGACGACAGGATTGAGTTTCATTGTGATGCCTCCCTGTAGATGAGCGCGAACCATCAAGGATCAGACTAGCATAACCTGAGTTAAGGGCCACACCATGGAACCATATTCCAATGAGGAGTAACACCTTGACAAACAAGAAAACAAAAATATATGCACCCTTTCCTGAAAGCACCAACCTGTTGGGCAATGTTTCACAGGCATCTGCAGTCGTCAGCAACTCAAAGAAGCCAATCATAACACGAACCTTACCAGCAAATCTAACTAAAGTCAACAATACCCAGCCCATATGGATGAACTAGTCAGGTGCTTGTTGATTTAAAAAAAACTTTGGCATTTCCACAGCTCCCCAGTTCCGATCAGGTAATTTAACAGGGACCAGGAATTCAACCCATGAATTTCTTGATCCCTGTGGTTCAGCCACACCACTTGACACAATCACCAATAAATCCATGGAAGCAAAGTAGTGGTCCATGCAGAGGACGTACAACAATGATAGACACTGATGAGTTCTGATGAAAGGTCACAGACCTGAAACGTTAACTCTGTTTCGCTCTCCACAGATGCTGCCAGACATGCTGAGTATTTCCAGCACTTTGTTTTTATTTCAGATTTCCAGTATCCACAGTATTTTGCTTTTATTTTAGATCTGAGCGCTTAGGTCTCAAGCCATGGAGAACAAACATAGAAATAATCATATTTTCAAGCAATTGCTGCAGACAACACTTAACTCAAAACAGTGAGGACCACTACAACAAACCAAAAGGAATACATGTAGAAACAGGACACGTGGCGATGACACAAAGTGGGGATGTCTAAATTAACAACAAGAGTGAGACTAATGAAGGTCAGAAGATTAGCTTGAGGAATCAGCACGTTGCTGTTCTTTGGCCTTGCTGTGTGCAAATTAGCTGCTGTGTTTCCTACATTACAACGTTGCGTACATTTCAAAAAGTACCTCATTAGCTGTAAAGCACTTTCGGATGTCCTGGAAAAAAAAATATAAGTGCACGTTCTTTCTTTCCTCTTTCTTCAAGTGATTAGAAATTTAATTTCACCTATAGCTCCAAATTTTCTATTAATTAGTGGCCTGGCAGAGTAATGTGCCTGATTCCAAGCTACTCTCCAGCTCAATTCAAAAGGGATTCTGTTTAGATCACATTGATTTAAATCCTAAACTCTGGTTCCATGATACTGTCTCAAGTACTGTTGCACTGCTCCCTTTCTTGCCGAAATCATTATATTTGGGTACCTTTAGTTGCCAATCCTGCCCCAGCTGCAGACAGGTTTCAGTTACACCCATTACGTCATGATTTTCTTTTTTTTTTAATGTTAGACTCTGTACATTGATGGTACCACAACAATGACATTCTATTTCCTCCTCACCCTCTGCAACACACATTAAATTCCATCCTCCTCCACTGCCTCTCCGCCATGGTTCATCGCCCCCTCCTGGGTCCATTTCCATCTTTCCCAATAGAATCACTGAATGTCTTATTATGCCTGCTCTATTAACTGCAGTCACCTCCAGCATGCTCGATGACTCATCCTTTTCCCCATGAATACCTTATTTATATATTGTCTGTGTAATTACAGTAAATAGGAAAACAGCTTTCATTAGCATGTTGCTACCATCCAGCTCGATCTGTGATTTCGCAGTTGGTGCCAGGATATCTGACAGCAAGTCCTGGATTAGGATGAACTTTATTCAGCTCAAAACTATAAAGGTGAACACTGCTGCTTGCTCAGATGGAACCAAGCACGCTGCTTCACTTAGAATTATGCATGCGCTCAAGGGGGGAACTGATGTCACTGTTGGCACACAGATGTGCAGAGGTGTTATTTACACTGCAGTCATTTGTAATCACCAAAATCACAGCCACGCTGATTGTACTGGATGGGATTTTGTTGCTAAAATCTCATACGGCTGCTTTGAACCCTCTGTCAACTAATACCTTTCTGCACAGGAAATTAGCATCAATTAATGTTGAGAATCAAAGGAGAATGTGACTAAACGTAGAACAGTTTTTTTCATTATATATGTAATAATGCATTTACTTGGACTCTTTCAAGCATACTCTGTTATAATATAAAATGGAAAATATGGTTGGTGGTTGATTCCACAGGAAGTTTAGTCTGTTTACCAATATACCACTTTCATAAGATGACAGGCAAAAGGCAGTGTACACATTTTTTATGGAATGCTGGGGGAAAAAAACAATTAACGTCCCCATTGTCACATGTAAAATTTCAATCTCATGATTATCTGGTATTGTTAATTTGGCTGCTTCCATTTTTAATTAATTACTTCCAGACAGCAAAAGATATACAGACTAAGTGCAACAATATTTTATACACACATCACTAAATATTTTGTATTTCATGATAAGAAATCGAATTCACCAACCACCAGTGGAATTTGACATTACATTCTCATCTCCCTCATTCTGGACCAGTCGCTAAATACAGATTTTGATTTCTGATCTCAAACAAGCTATTGCTGCCAGATAGTACGTTCAGATCTCAAGTCGTTGTCACTTTCTAGGGAAGCGTCATCATAAATCTGTTTCACAAAAGTCATAAGACAAGACAGATCAAAAGCAAGAATGTCCCATCAATTATGTCTTCTATTCTCAGTATAGAAAATATTCATCCTACCATCTATATATATATATATACATACATACACACGCAGTAGTCCTCTGTGTGTATATATATATATATATACACACACACACATTTACACACACGCAGTTACAATGTTCAATATTTAATGAATCATATCAATTGCAGTTGCTGCATTAACTATGTAAACACTTCACCAAAGTTGCACAGCGCGGGCGATATTTTAACCATAAAAATCTGACGAGCTAAAAATTAGCCATGGAAGAAAAAAGGAATTAATTAAATTACTGTACAATATTTGATCCCTCGGCCTAACATAAAATAAATGTTCAACATGACCCACTGTTAAGGGCCATTTCCTTCTAATTATAGATAAGTATAGAGTATCCAGAATTACCAGTTCCTTAGAGGGAACAATGTATATTTCACTTTACCGGCCCAGCCGAGCAGAGGACTACTTCTTCCTTCTCCATCTCAGCTAGCTAGTGCAGGTGGAGATAGGTGTAATCAGATTCCACTGCAACCTTCATAATCTCAATATGTTCTGCAGAAGACAGAAGAAACAAGCACAGATCTAGAAAAAAAGCAAGTGGGATGCAGGTAGGGGAGGGGAAGGAAGAGAGAAAGATGAAAAATAAGTAAAAGACATTTTCAGAAGTTTGGTTCTTCCCCCTCCCAACAAGAGCATTGTGAACATCGAGTAAACTTTTAGAAATTTTCACCTTATAAAATTGAAGTGCCATACAGCAAATATTAAAGCAGGGAACATTTCAAGAATACAATAGGTCTGTGAATTTTTAAAAACTGACGTACAGCTAATTGGGCAGAATCTGAAGGATACTACAGTACTGTTGGGTTACCTGCTGTAGGTGTGGACTTCTTCATTCTTTGAATAAAGTTCAACTTCCACATACAAATAGGAACTTCCATCACAGGAAATCAGCTGAAGTCGCTCTCCTTAAACAATTTCACACTGTATAGAATCAAGTGACGTACCCCACAGCTTATAGGAACTCATTCTATGCATGCAGAAATGGCTATCAGCAAGTCACAATTCCATGCTAAGTCTAAGTGAACCATTTTGAATGAAAGAAAGAAACTTAAGTTCCAGAAATCCAGAGATTCAAGGAATACAAAATAATCAAATACAAATCTGGCAAGGATAAGGTGCAGTGCAGCTAAGAACAGCAACTTAGCTTAAGGCAGAGATATGAAGAAAGGTCTAAGATCCTGGGATTGTACATTCTATTGAAAGCAAGGCTCAAGACAAATAATATTCAAATAGTTAAGATCCTTAAATAAATAAATACACTGAATCCTGATAATGAGTGGTTAGGATCTGGAATGCACTGCCTGAGTGTGTGCTGGAGGCAAATTCAGTCAAACCCTTCAAAAGGGAACTGGATAATTATCTGAAGAGAAAAAAATTGCAGGGCTATGGGGAAAAAGTAGGGGATTGGAACTAGGAGAGTTGCTGTTGCATAGAGCTGGTACGATGGGCTGAATGGTGGCCTCCTGTGCCGTAACCATTCTATGGTCCAAATACATCTGCGATTCCAATCTGGAACCAGGGAGCATGGACTCGAGTTTAAAAGGAAGATGCAAATAGACAGTTTAAATTTAATGACTGTATGCAGAAGCTGGTAAATTTGTGGAATGTCCAGGGAGGTAGTGAGGGCCAATAGCATAAAATATCTACAGGGGAAATCGGACTGATATGAGGAAATGAGTGATTGATAGAGGGGTACTCAGTTTTTTTGAGCCAGCTTGATGGAAGGAACATCTTCTCAAGATCTGCACTTTCCTATGTTTATCACTGCTCATAATCTTTAAATCCATAATAAAACAGCTGAATGCAACTTTATTAGAAACAAGCGTCGTGCTATTTACAACTTCCTTCTGTCTGGTTCCTTGCCAAGGTTCCCTCACCATATCTGTTAGGTCCTTTGCTCTCCAGAGTTTAATGTTAATGATATTAGCAGGTAAGTGTTCATATGATATTCCTTTCTCCAGTATCTTAGCAGAAGTGTTAACCCATTTAAAATAAATAGGTTAATGCCAATGTTAAAATAGAAGAATTTCACATCCACCTCTCAGACATTAGTCCACTAATATACAAACACTCAACATTTGTCTGATATATAGACCGACTAAATATTTGTCTAACCAACATTCACCTCCAATTTGCAAATGCCTTAAGCTGGTATCACCAACAGTAACTTCCAAGCTAAGACTCCAATAAAACCCTATTATCTTCAAAATGTGAGGCTCCAAATATTCAGATTGCACACAATTTCCATTCCTCCTAATGAAACAGCAGGTTCAAAACATCAATAGCCAGCACCATCCATAGGGCAATAAAAATATATATTTTTTTAAAGACAGTTTCTTTCAGTCCTTGAAGAGCTGTTCTTCATTTGCTGACACACAACTACTTAAATCCCAAATTGATCTCCTACATCCATTGGTGAAGTTTCCCCAAGCAGCTCAGTTTTCTCTTTCATGCTAAACTCTTTTTTTCCCCCCTCAACTCAACTTCCCACAATCCCCAGATCCAGCCCAGAAGAATACAGCATCTATATCAGGGATATGAGAAAATGCCCGATTGCACCTTAGAGCGGGCACATGAAAAACCTCATCACTTCAAGCCTCCCTCCCAATCACAGATTATTTCTTTTATTTGGTCAATCCCACCATAGACATAGCCATACTGAACTTTCTACTCATTTCCTCTAAACAAAGAGAAAGGTCATTGACCTGAAACATTAACTCTGCTTCTCTCTCCACAGATGCTGCCTGACCTGCTGAGTATTTCCAGCAGTTTCTGCTTTTATTTCGGTTTCCAAACTTGTGTGGGTGATCTTCTGAGGAAACCCAGGTTTATACCAGATACCCAAGCAAATATGGCAGAAAACATCTTAAATGTCAGCAACAGGAGAAAAAAAATGTACTGTCAAATCTTGAAATGCAATGAGACAGGCAAAAATTTGGTAGTGATGCAAAATCTCATGCTTTCTCTGGTGCCCAGATTTGAAAATGTAGGTCCTAAACTGAAAACATGCCAGCACAGCTCTCTATCCTCACTGTACTAATTGAGGACATTGCCTCCTGCACCCAAAATCGCAAACTGCAGCCACCACTCCTTACTTCTCTCCATCTTCCCCTACCAGGTGCAACCTACAAACTTTTAAAACTCAAGCTTGTTGTCACATTATCACCAATTTCTGTCCAAGTCCCTCTGTGCAGCACACTGTGCCAGATGGAAGGAAACAACGGAAGGGCTAAATTTCACTCATTCCAGATGGAAGTCTGATTCGCCACCTTAGAGCAGCCCAAAACAATCACCTGTACTAAATCGCCCAGCCACCCCGAACCAAACTGCTAGACATCTGCTCTATGTAGCGAGGACACAGTTGGAAAAGAAAACAAAACAAAACACATCATCTGTAATGAATTGAAAAAACAATGCCAGCAACATGAAGAACATGGCAGTCCTCATCCCTTCAAGATCACAGAACTGGAGAAAGCATCAAGGGGCCTGAAATGTGGCAAAGCAGTGGGATATAACAGCATTGCACCAGAATTCTTGAAATAACTTGGCCCCCGAGCTTGTGTCTGGCCGATTTAGTTCGACACAAGAATAATCAGTTCAAGTTCCCTCCTGAAGGTGTGGCATATTGAAAAAATCACTGCCATTCCAAAACCTGGAAAAGATCTCACACTGGCAGTCAGCTATCAACCAATTTCACTACGTTCTATGTGCTTTAAGATCTTTGAGCGCCTTATCCTGCAAGAACCTGAAGACAGGTATAATGCTACTGGACCTCACAGCTGCCAATAATAGTGTGGGACACAGGCCTGTTCCTAAAGCTGCTCAGAGTGCTACCAACCTGGGTCAGGACAGTTGTTGAAGCATTCCTTCGCAACTGATGATTTACAGTCCACCTTGGACAAGGGAGAAGTTCATGGAAAAGACTGGCCAACAGGCTACCAGAGGGCTCAATGCTAGCCCCAATGCCATTCAATGTATATACAAATGATCTGCCGACAACCACATCTCAAGTTCATCTATGCTGATGGCATCTGCTGTGCCACCCAAGCTCCATCCTTCTGCACCCTGGACCAGATCCTTAACAAAGGCATTACCAAGTTGACAGACGACTGCAGCACATGGGGCGTCTCAGCGCATCCCTCTAAAACCATATTCAGTGCATTCCATCTCCACAATGCCAGTGCCAAAAAGTAACTGCATATCTCCATGGATGGTCACAGACTAAAGCATGATACCAACCCAACATATTTGGGAGTGACTGTTGATAGGACTTAGTCCTTCTGGGAGCATGTGAAGAAAACAGCAGCAAAGGTCAAAACCAGAAACAACCAATGAACCAAACTTGCTGGATCTACATGGGGCGCTGCTGCCACAACACTCAGGACCTCAGCACCTGTCCCATCATACTCAGCAGCTGAGGACTGTGCACCTGTCTGGCATGGGCATGCACACACGCACATCTTATTGATACTCAATTAAATGCAACAATGGGCATCATAACTGGAACCCTCCGCTCAACACCCCTCCCCTGGTTTCCCGTCCTCGCAAACGTCGCTCCCCCACACGTCCGCTGACTGATGAAAGCCCACAAGCTGGTTGAAGCCATCCATGCGACACCTCACCTACCACTCCATAATGACATGTAGAATCCACCTACTGCCCGCCTTCCATCTCGTTGCCCCATATGGAGCAACCTTCCTGAGCAAGTTCCATCAGCAGACATCCTTTGGATCAAGGAATGGGAAACATGGGAAGTCACTAACAAGTTCCTTGTGACAAACCCCATCTGTCCAATGGCAGGCTCTGAACTACCACAGCGAGGGTGGCCCTCACTAAGCAGGTTCAGGACAAGCCAGGGCCACTGCACAGCCAATCTCCACCACTGGGGCCTCAGTACAGACCCCTTATTTATTTGTGGAGAGACACAAACAATGCAGCACATTACCGAGGAGTGTCCCCTCTACAGACTAAAGTGGCGGACATATCACCTTAAATTCAGCAAATGAGAAGGCTATCGCTTGGCTCCGGGGATTTGCATTCGCTAAATAAATAACCAATTTCTGTATCTTTTCTCCTGTTCTTTCCAGTATTGTATTGGTAGTGTCCTGCAATGTGGACCTTGGCCCTCAATCTCAAATACGTTCCATTTGATAGTGTAAGTCTTGGAAGCGGAGGTTTTTTTTGGATACAAGTAATTTAATAACCAACCTTTGCTGAAATCCATTTTCCTCCAAGCATGTTGCCTGGGGAGATGTTGCAAGTTACTGATCCACTTTGAAAGGAGCCAGGTTGGTTGAAGCTGGGGCTAGAGGTTTTAATAGTCAGGGGACCACTTTCACCTCCAAAAGTTTAAGAAGCTACACTGAGAGGAAATGTGTTAAGGCAAGCAGAAACACTCTCTGCCAAGAGAATAAGGCACTTGAGGATTAGTGAGGCATCAGAAACTCCTCCTTGAAGTTTCCGTGCTGTGACATCCGAGTAATTGGGGGCGGCACAGTGGCGCAGTGGTTAGCACTACAGCCTCACAGCTCCAGGGACCCGGGTTCGATTCTGGGTACTGCCTGTGTGGAGTTTGCAAGTTCTCCCTGTGTCTGCGTGGGTTTTCTCCGGGTGCTCCGGTTTCCTCCCACAAGCCAAAAGACTTGCAGGTTGGTAGGTAAATTGGCCATTATAAATTGTCACTAGTATAGGTAGGTGGTAGGGAAATATAGGGACAGGTGGGGATGTTTGGTAGGAATATGGGATTAGTGTAGGATTAGTATAAAATGGGTGGTTGATGGTCGGCACAGACTCGTTTGGCCGAAGGGCCTGTTTCAGTGCTGTATCTCTAATCTAATTGACTGCACACAAATGTCTAACAGGAGCCGTGTCAATGCAAAGTCTGGGGGTCAAATCTCACTCACTTTGCTGGTGCAACAGACCTCAGCTGTGTTGGTGCATATGCCCCAAATGCTTTAGCTCTGTGGCTTAGTTGGTTAAAGTGCCTGTCTTGTAAACAGGAAAAACCAAGCTGTTCCAGTATAGTTACAACATTGGCATCTACCCAGCAATGTGGAAAATTGCCCAGGTATGTCCTGTATACAAAAAGCAGGACAAATCCAACCCGGCCAATTACCGCCCGATTAGTCTACTCTCCATCATCAGTAAAGTGATGGACGGTGTTGGCGACTGTGCTATCAAGCGGCACTTGCTTAGCAATAACCTGCTCACTGACACTCAGTTTGGGTTCCGCCAGGGCCACTCAGCTCCTGACCTCATTACAGCCTTGGTTCAAACATGGACAAAAGAGTTGAACTCCAGAGGTGAAGTGAGAGTGACTGCCCTGGACATCAAGGCAGCATTTGATTGAGTATGCTATCAAGGAGTTCGAGCAAAACTGGAGTCAATGGGTATCAGGGGGAAACTCTCTGCTAGTTGGAGTCAAACGTAGTGCAAAGGACGATGGTTGTGGTTGTTGGAGTTCCATCATCTCAGCTCCAGGACATCACTGCAGGAGTTCCAACCATTTTCAGCTGCTTCATCAATGACCTTCCTTCAATCATAAGGTCAGAAGTGGGGATGTTCGCTGATGATTGCACAATGTTCAGCACCATTCGCGATTCCTCAAATACTGAAGCAGCCCGCATCCAGATGCAGCAAGACTGGACAAAATCCAGGTTTGGGCTGATAAGTGGCAAGTAACATTTGCACCACACAAGTGCCAGGCAACGACTATCTCAAACAAGCGAGAATCTAACCTTCTCCACTGGATCTTCAACGGCATTACCATCGCTGAGTCCCCCCACTAACAACATTCTGGGGGTTACCATTAACTAGAAACTGAACTGGAATATCCATATAAAAGTACTATGGCTACAAGAGCAGATCAGAGGCTAGGAAACCTGCGGCGACTAACATACCTCCCGACTCCCCAGTGCCTGTCCACCATCTACAAGGTACAAGTCAGCAGTGTGATGGAATACGCTCCTTTTGCCTGGATGGGTGCAGCTCCAACAACATTCAGGACAAAGCAGCCTGCTTGACTGACACCCCATCCACCGATGCACAGTGGCAGCAGCGTGTACCATTTACAAGATGCACTGCAGCAACTCATCAAGGCTCTTTTGACAGCACCATCCAAACCCGCCACCTCTACCATCTAGAAGGACAAGGGCAGCAAATGCATGGCAACACCACCACCTGCAAGTTCCCTTCCAAGTCACACACTATCCTGACTTGGAACTATATTGCCATTCCTTCACTGTTGCTGGGCCAAAATCCTGGAACTCCCTTCTTAGCAGCATTGTGGGTGTATCTACCCCACATGGACTGCAATGCATCAAGAAGGCGGCTCACCATCACCTTCTCAAGGGCAATTAGGGACGGGCAATAAATGCTGTCATAGCCAGCGTGCCCACATCCTATGAACAAATAAAAAAAATGTTCTGATGAAAGATCACAGACCCAAAACATTAACGCGGTTTCTCTCTCCGTAGAGCCTTACTTGAATTTAGTTTTATGGCATGGATTCGATGGGCTGCCTCCTGTGCCGTTATCACTATGACTTCTGCTGCTAATACTCATCCTGAATGAGTCATTATCAAACGTGCTGCCAAGTTCAGTACATTTCTCTATTTAAAATACTAATGAAGCAACAGTCCCGTCTTACCATGGTCCAAACTCCCCTTGGGTGGGCTCTTCAACCTGCAAAAGATATGCTGGTGGCCACAGTAGGGGCTCCAATCAAGGCCTGTGAAGACTTTTTCAACACCATCCCAAGTTCCAGCCTACAGAAAGTCCAACTCATCTAAACCATTGTGGGATCCTACAATGTTAATCAAAGAGCATTCATTTGGTGACCATACCCTGTGCAGTGGAAATAAAGCAACAACTAACCTATTACAAAAGAAAGGCTCCAACATCGTACAAAATGACAGCATTTCTGCACTGCTAGCACATCTCACTGACTGCTTTACAGCATTAACTCAGAATGAAGGGATACAAGACCTAGGATCAGCTGACTTTCAAAATGGGAGGAAAGCCGAGCTAACCTGGACAAAGAAAAACTTATGGATCCAGCAATCAGTGATTTTGGTACTCTGCTGAAGAGATCTCCTTGTCTCAATTTCAGAAGCCCTCTGCACAAACTTCAAGGCAAGGGCGAAAGCAAACTGAAAGACACAGTGCCTCTCACAAGCACTAATGATATTAGATGCCATTCTCGTTAAAAAGGGGGTAATTTTCCAACTTCACATCTCTCCTGCCAGAAGCACACATAGAAATTTTGATTTTAAGTAACGCATGATCTTCCGACCATTAAACTAAATCACTGGAAAATCATGCACAGCTCCTAACTGATTTTCAGATGTGCACGGGCTGAGGTGAAGCTCCCTATCAAAAGCACAAAATCAGCAGTTTTCCAAGGGGGAGTTTTCTATGTTACGAAGGCAAAAACTCGGTCATGTGCTAGTGACAGATGGTGAGGCAAAATTGTTTTCCTTTCTAGAATCCTACTTGATCATTCTATCTGTAATGCTTAAGCCTCAGATAGAGGCTCCTTTGGTCCGTTAAAAACTGAGGATTAAATATGAGATAACCCCTTCTGGATTACATCCAAATCTTAATTATTGTGTTGTATAATTTCTGTCATGATTCTGCTGTTTCTAATTATTTTCTTTGTAAAATAATTCTGGAGAATAGTTTAATTTGCATAGCGTAAGACCATGCTTTCTGGCTTCAATATTGACAAGAAACATATTGAGCTTTGTACATGCACTGCAATAAGCAGTTTACTGTGAACAGGATTAACTTTTAGACCTAGACTACATTAACACTGTCTTTAACTCTTTTGTTGCACACAGGTTTCAGTTGATGTGAGACATTGCCTGCTTATGAATGCTCAATTGATTTTTCGCAAGAAAAAAAGTGCTAGAAAAAGCAACAACCAACCAAACCGGGAAGGTTTCAAAATCTGTGTCATAGGTGCCAAGAACCAGTATTGGAGACCAAAGCAAAATGAATTGGGGACAAACTAAATTCAACCACAATGCTGCAGATGATTTCACTCAAGAAAATAACATTAAAAAAAAAACTACACTGTTATGGAATAAAAATAAATATGGCTTGACTTTTTTCCAACAAGAGTTAACAGAATGATGAGGCAAAACCACCTAAACACTACATTGGTGCAAAGTTGTTGCAAGGACTCCGTCCCCTGGGAGCTTCATCACAGGATGAATATGTTCCGATTTGTATATAGAGGCTGAAAGAATTAGAAGGAACTTTAACAAAAAAAAATCCTGTAAAATTCCAAATCAGATTTTAAAACTTCTCAAGCAAATTCAGTATGCAATACCTTGCAATAAATGTATTTGTTTTATTTTACATCATTTACCCTGCCTTTTTGGATCCAAACATTTTTCAAATTACCTTGCATTAAAATTAAGAAACAGTTCAGTAAATACTCCATTATCACTATTACACTAAATAAATGTAGAGTATATTGCCCATTAAGGCATGTACCTTTTCAGAATACAGTAACGTACATCTGATACTATAACTCTACCATCACTAAGCAAATCAGATTGAATAGTTTCAAGATGACCAGAGGCAAAAACTTCTTAAATCTGAAGAAATTTATGCAGCATATTTCTATAAGTGCCAAAACACAGACAAATTATTCAGCTACTAACAAGGTTGCAGATCCACAAGATTACGGTGAACTCAATGTCTCAGGAAAACAGCAATTGAACAACCTTTCATTGTGCATTTTTATAGAATAAGAAAGTGACTCAATGACAACTGTATGGGACAGGCTGGAAGGACAAGTAGGTCTTTAACTGTCCATTGTTTTATGTTCATATTATTTCAACTTTCACATACAATGTAAAGTGAATATGACCATTAAAGAGCAACCAGCTGAGAAAATAATTGGAATCACATTTTCTAATAAGGAGCTAGCATTCAAATAATTTTAGAAATTTTAAATCTGCTACAACAAACTTTAAACAAACAACAGCCAAGGAAATGCCCAATGGAAGAGGGTTGCAGCAGAATGATCCGTCCGTTGTTTTATTCTTTGTAGAATTTTGATACAACTGAATGGCTTGCTAGGCCATTTCAAACAGCAATGTTGAAGTGGTACTGGAAGTTTAACTTTTTTCAAGAACATTAGTGAACCAGTTGGGTTTTTTACGACAATCTTAGCTTTAGGAACCCTTTTATGGATTCCAGCTCTGTTCCAGATTTTTCTAGAGAAAAAAATGCTAACCTTAATTCAAATTCACAAACTAGTGGGATCTGAACTCTTGAATTACTAGTACACAACCAGGAACATGAAGAATCTGCCTCCATTTCAACCTTAAGCTATTTTCTTTCCCCATGAGGAAAGCACAGAAATTTGTTTCCACCAAAGATTTTGCAATCTACATCATGCCAATTATGATTGTGCCCAAGCCTAATTACAACAAGAAGCAATAACCTTAAGCATAGTCCTCACCTATTGAACACAATTTACACCAAAAGTGCAGCAACAATTCTCACCCACCTATCCCAGCCCTAAATCAGCAAGCTGCAAAGTATGGGCAGCAACAACACAATGTGTGCTGATAATACGTGTTTGAGTGGCCCCAGAAAGTTCACTAAGCACAGTGCCAACTATCTCAGGCATGTGAAAAATCAGGGTACCACCCTTCTACCAATCAGATCAGTCAAGACACTGTCAAGTTTGTAGGTGCATTTAATTACACTACTGGAGTAATTTCTTACCTGATTAATGACATACACCCCATAGTCAAGTTGCTGGCGCTGCAGAATTGGATGCAAGTAATATAACCAGTATTTCAGGTGCTCATCACGATTGCGAAAAGGAATGATAAGTGCAACTTTCTGAAGAGCTATACAGTCTGCTGGAGCAAATCGGCCTCCTTCCCGTACTAATGGATTAATCTTTTTCACTTCCTCCAGATTAACAGACTGAGAAAATTCTATTCTGAGTGGTCCCACTACAAAGGAGAAAAAAACCCAGAATCAGTTAAAAGACGACATGCACAGTCCTACTGGGCTTTTGGCGGCATCGCAGCTGAGCCCATCATCACCAAATGACACACTGGGTATTTTCACCAAGGATCACTGAATAATGCTCAGGTGCTGGAACCCCAAGTGCTTTTCCGGTCACGTGGGGAACCTCTGCTGTCACCCAAGTGGTGATCAGCTAACTCAGCACAAACTAGAAATTAAATCTGGTACGCAAGCCCGGGTTTTTAAAAACACATCCTCCAAATACATTTAAATGTTTCTTATTGCTGAAAAAGAGACATGCTGTTGAAGCTTTTCATCTTGCACTCATTAGGTTAGATGCAAGAATGCTACATTTAAAGAGGGCAACAATTTATACTGCATGAGAGAAGGGTGCTGATGGGTCGGCAAGTTGACTGCGATTGGTCGAGGCATGGAGAATGCACCAGGGAACCATTGACCCTCACGCTTTTACTTAATTCAAAAAAAGTGCAATGTCTAGACATGTTCCTCTTTGCCTGCAGAGGACAGGTCCCTGCGTATATGCAGCTTCGAGCAAGTGTAAGTGCGAGCCTGACTGATTAACTTAAATTAGTTGTTAGTGTTGTTATTGTTGCTCCCTTTGTAATTTGGCATTCTTGCATCTGTCCGAATGAGTGCAAAACGAAAAACTTAGACAGCAATTCTTTTTCAGCAATACTCAAGTTCAAGTTCTGTACCACCAAGCAACTGTAACTTTTTTTTGTCACTTCTTGGAGAGTGGTAAACTAACTACTCCCAGTCCCATTTGGTATCACTCCTGCCAGTAGCTGGAAGTTATGAATCTCTGACAACACTTAGCACAGCCCAGAAACTTACTGCACGGGCAGTTGCAAGCTCAATCTTTCAGATCAGCTTGCTCACCTTTCGGACGAGACGTTAAACTGAGGCCCTTTTTGCCCTTTTGGGTAGATGTAATTACGTCCCGGATTATTGTTTATAAAAGCTTTCCCACCACAGTGGTTAAACTGACTGGCCTATAGGTGCAGGGCTTATCCTTACACCCTTTTTTTGAACAATGGTGTAACATTGACAATTCTCTGTCGTCTGACACCACCCCTGTATCTAAGGAGGATTGGAAGATTATGCATTTTCTCATTTAAGCTCTCCTCCATCCCACCATTTCACAGACCTTCCCTTTTGTTTTCTCCTCTCTCTGTACTTGCTTAAAACCTGGTATAACTCTACATTTTACAGTTCTGATGAGAAGTTAATGGCTTGAAACATTAACGGTTTCCTTCTCCGGTGATGCTGTCCGACAGTTTTCCAACATTTTGTTCTTCGTATCTGAGAAATATTGCTTTGTGAATAAATGCCTGAGCTCCTTCGGTTTCTAAAAATGGGCGGCACAGTGGTTAGCACCGCAGCCTCACAGCTCCAGCGACCTGGGTTCAATTCTGGGTACTGCCTGTGTGGAGTTTGCAAGTTCTCCCTGTGTCTGCGTGGGTTTCCTCCGGGTCCTCCTGTTTCCTCCCATGTGCCAAAGTCTTGCAGGTTGATAGGTAAATTGGCCATTAGCAATTGTCCCTAGTGCAGGTAGGTGGTAGGGAAATATAGGGACAGGTGGGGATGTGGTAGGAATATGGGATTAATGTAGCATTAGTATAAATGGGTGGTTGATGGTCGGCACAGACTCGGTGGGCCGAAGGACCTGTTTCAGTGCTGTATCTCCAAACTAAACTAAAAACCCTATATGCCAAATGGGAAATATTAATTTCATCGGTTGAAACCTTGCATTAGACTTTTACTGGAAATTCTTACCAGTAACTTAAAAAAAATGTAAACTGGCAGCCAAGACTGGAGACGACAAATCTGATTCAGCCTAGCCAGAGCAATGGGGTACTCTTGGTGATTAAATTACATGGAATGGCCTTATTAGCACAGTCATCAGGGCCATCTACATCCATCGACTTTGAAAGAGCCAACCCCCCTTTCCCCCCCATGCCCCAAGTGACTGGATAGCTTGAGGTGTAGCACCTTGAATATCAGAGAAGATTCCAGTAAAACCTCATTAAAACAACAAAAGGGGCTTGTTAGTGTCATGTGGCTGTCTGTGCAGCTCTGGAGAGACTGTAAGCTTTGTCACACAGAAAAAGAGTAACTGCAAAGCCGTCAACAAAGCATGTCTCTCTCTCCCCAGTATAAGAACAAGAGAAGACCCGGCTGTAACTGGGAAAACCCCTCAAGCCTACAGACCGCCACAGCCAGTAGCCTCTCTTCTGCCTTCAGGAACCCTAAGAAAAGCAAGCACACAACCGTGCACATGGCCCAGCGAGGACTTTCAGGACTGCAATTTCAACTGAGGACTATGGAACTAAGATAACGTATTTAAATTCCATTTATTCAGGACTTTAATCCAACCATCAAATCTATTTTCCCTCTGTAGTGTGTGTGTGTGTGAGTGTGAGTGTGTGTGAGACTCATGTGAAAGTGTGCGTGAATGTGTATTTCTTTTTTTGCTGGTGGGGAAATTCAAAACAAGGAATGCACAATCTTCAAATTAGAGCATGGCCATTCAGGAATGAAATTAAGAAACACAAAGGGTAGCGGAAATCTGGAATTCCCTATTTGTCCCGCAAAAAAGGTTGTGGATGCTGGGTGAATTGAAATTTTCAAGACTGAGGTCAACAGATTTTTAATGAGGAAATGATAACAAGGGGAAAAAAGGTAGGTAAATGGAATAGAGGTACAGATTAGCCATTAAAATAAAAGTAAAATACTGCGAATGCAGATTAGCCATGTTCAACTAGAATGGTGGAAAAGGCTCAAGAGGATGAATGGTTTACTCCTGTTCCTATATCCCATATTTTCTCCTTGCCTGATGATAATTTAGTCTGGCTCAGTTACTTGGGTGCTCGCAACCTTCCAGTACTTTAAGTGGCAATTATTCATGCAGAAATCTGAACAATGAGTGCTGACAGATGACCTGACTAGTGGAGAAATCAGCTAAGCTGAGTCAATCCTCCCCTGCTGCAGACATATGCAATTTTCAGTCTCAAACTTAGCATTTTCCTGCAAACTCATCACTGCAGAGACCCATTAAAACATCAATGTAGCTCATTTGTATTTTCTTAAAGTGAGAATCTTGGCTCAGTGTTAGAATGTCCAGGAATTAAACCCTCATCCAGAGAGATCAATGAATAATCTAGGCTGACACTTAAGTGCAGTACTGAGGGAGTGCTGCACTGTCGGAGGTGCTTCCAGGTGAAATGTTAAACCCTCTTCAGTGGAGATTTCATGACACTTAATTGCTGTGTTGTATGTTGTAGATGGTACACACTGAAACCGCAATGTACTGGGGGTATCTTGCTTCTTGAATATTGTTGAAATTGCACTCATCCAGGCAGGTGGAGAGTATTCTATCACACTCCTGACTTGTACCTTGTAGATGATGGTCAGGCTTTGGGGAGTCACGAGGTGAGTCACTTGCCACAGAATACTCAACCTCTGACCCGCTCTTATAGCCCCAGTATTTATATGGCCACTTGACTCCAATTTTACTAGGGTCCCTTGGTGTCACACCACATCAAATGCCCCTCGTTACCTAGGGCAGTCATTCGCATCTCTGGAATTCAGCTCCTTTTTTCATTTTTGGACCATTGCCATAACAAGCTCTGGGGCCAAGTGATCCTATCGGAACCCAAACTGGACATCAGTTAGCAAGTTATTGTTGACTAAGTATCATTTGATAACACTGTCGATGACCACTTCCATCACTCTGCTGATCGAGAATAAACTGATGAGGCAGTGATTGACTGGATTAGATTTGTCCTACTTTTAATGGGCAAAAATATCCAGAGAATTTTCTACTTTGTCAGGTAGATGCCAGTGTTGCAGCTGTGCTAAAACAGATTGACCAGAGGCTTGGCTAACTCTGGAGCAAAACTCTTCGCATTACAGCAGGGATGTTGTCGGACCCCAAGCCTTTGCCGTATCCGGTGCGCTCAGCCGTTTAATATTCAGAGATACAGCACTGAAACAGGCCCTTCGGCCCACCCAGTTTGTGCCGACCATCAACCACCCATTTATACTAAGCCTACACTAATTCCATATTCCTACCACATCCCCACCTGTCCCTATATTTGCCTACCACCTACCTATACTAGGGGCAATTTATAATGGCCAATTAACCTATCAACCTGCAAGTCTTTGGCATGTGGGAGGAAACCGGAGCACCCGGAGGAAACCCATGCAGACACAGGGAGAACTTTCAAACTCCACACAGGCAGTACCCAGAATTGAACCCGGGTCACTGGAGCTGTGAGGCTGCGGTGCTAACCACTGCGCCGCCCCTTTAGAGATACAGCACTGGAGATATATCACGTAGAGTGAACCTAATTGGCTGAAGACTGGCATATGTGATGGCAAGGATCTTGGGAGGCCGCCGAGGTGGATCATCCACTTGAATGAAGATAGTTGCGAAAGCTTCAGCCTGGTCTTTTGCACTCACATGCTGGGTTCTGCCATTATTGAGGATTGGGATATTCATGGAGCTTTCTCCTCCCATTAATTGTTTAACTGCCCACCACCATTCATGACTGGATATGACATATGACAACACTACAAATCCTTGATCTGATCCATTGTTTGCAGGATCGCTTAGCTGTGCCTATAGTATGCTTCTTCTGTTTACTGTTTATCATGTATGCAAGTTCTGAGTTGTAGCTTCACCAAGTTGGCACCTCATTTTCACATATGCTTGGTGCTGCTCCTGGCATGTTTTTCTATACTCCTTATTGAACCAAGATTGACCACCTGATGGAAGCGTGAGGGATATACTGAACCACGAGGTTAGAAATGGTGGTGGAATAAATCTGATGACCCACTGTGCTGCATGGGTGCCCATTTCATAACTGCTACATCTGTTCTTAATTACCCGATGTAGCATGGCAATAGTGCCACATAAAATGGAGGGTGCCCTCAGCTGAAGAAGGACACTGTCTCCACAAAAAGGTGTGTGGGATGGTCATTCTTACAAAAAATTGTCATTGGCATGTGCATCTGGTGACAGGTAAATTGGCGAGGATGAGACAAAGTAGGGTTTTTCCTTTTCGTATTGGATCTTCGACCTTATGGCGCAAGCCCAGTCTAGTCATGCCTTTCACAACTTAGCCAAAGATGAGTGAGATATATTGAACTGAAGTCCCCCACCCAAAGTACATTCTGCACCCTTGCTACCCTCAGTGCTTCTTTCAAGTGTTGTTAAAAATTGAGGAACACTGATTCATCAGCTGAGGCAGAACAGTGGCGCAGTGGTTAGCACCGCAGCCTCACAGCTCCAGGGACCCGGGTTCGATTCTGGGTACTGCCTGTGCGGAGTTTGCAAGTTCTCCCTGTGTCTGCGTGGGTTTCCTCCGGGTGCTCCGGTTTCCTCCCACATGCCAAAGACTTGCAGGTTGATAGGTTAATTGGCCATTATAAATTGCCCTTAGTATAGGTAGGTGGTAGGGAAATATATAGGGATAGGTGGGGACGTGGTAGGAATATGGGATTAGTGTAGGATTAGTATAAATGGGTGGTTGATGGTCGGCACAGACTCGGTGGGCCGAAGGGCCTGTTTCAGTGCTGTATCTCTAAACTAAACAATTGGCAGTAACCAGCAGGAGGATTCCTTACCCACGTTTGACCTGATACTGCAAGACCTCATGGGGATTGGAGTTAATGTTGAGGACTCCCAGGGTCACTCCCTCCCAACATTATATCACTGTGCCATCCAACACCTCCGGTAGCACTGTCCTGCTGAAGGGAGCAGCTACTTGTAGGGAAGTCTACATCAGACCAGTGGGAGTCATCCTAAAAGAAATGAGTGAGCTCAGGGCCGACATGTTCCCGTAAAGTTGAAGGGTAGGACCCACAAGTCCAGGGAACCCTGGATGTCAAGGGATATAGAGGATTGGACAAGGAAAAAAAAAGGAAGCTTATGGCAGATTCAGAGCATTGAAAACAGCAGAGTCCCTAGAGGAGTATAGAAAGTGTGGGGGGGGGGGGGGGGGGGGTACTTAAAAAAATTAGGAAAGTGAAGAGGGGGGCATGAAAAAAAACACTGGTGGGCAAGATAAAGGAAAATCTGAAGGCTTTTTATAAGTATATGAAGGGAAAGAGTAAGGCCCATTAGGGACCAAAGTGGCAATCTGTTTGCAGACATAGGTGTGGTTTTAAATGATTACTTTTCATCTGTGTTTACTATGGAGAAGGACGATGTAGGTCTAGAGATCAGCGAGGGGGATTGTGATATACTTGAACAAATTAACATCGAGAGGGAGGAAGTATTAGCTGTTTTAGCAGGCTTAAAAGTGGATAAATCCTCAGACCCAGATGAGGTGTATCCCAGGCTGTTATGTGAGGCAAGGGAGGAGATTGCAGGGCCTCTGACACAAATTTTCAAATCCTCTCTGGCCACAGGAGAGGTGCCAGAGGACTGGAGGACAGCAAATGTGGTACCATTATTCAAGAAGGGTAGCAGGGATAAACCAGGTAATTACAGGCCAGTGAGTCTAACATCAGTGGTAGGGAAACTATTGGAAAAAATTCTGAGGGACAGGATTAATCTCCATTTGGAGAGGCAGGGATTAATCAGGGACAGTCAGCATGGCTTTGTCATGGGGAGATCATGTCTAACAAACGATACAATTTTTCGAGGAGGTGACTAGATGTGTAGATGAGGGTAAAGCAGTTGATGTAGTCTACATGGACATCAGTAAGGCTTTTGATAAGGTCCTGCATGGGAGATTGGTCAAGGTGGTAAGAACCAGTGGGATCTAGGGTAATTTGGCAAATGGGATCCAAAATTGACTTAGTGGCAGGAGGCAGAGGGTGATGGTCAAGGATTGTTTTTGCAATTGGAAGCCTGTGACCAGTGGTGTACCGCAGGGATCGGTGCTGGGACCCTCAATGTTTGTACTGTACATTAGTGATTTAGACGTGAATATAGGAGGTATGATCAGTAAGTTTGCAGATGACACAAAAATTGGTGGTGTTGTGAACAGTGAGGAGGAAAGCCTTAGATTACAGGACAATATAGATGGGCTGGTAAGATGGACGGAGCAGTGGCAAATGGAATTTAATCCCGAGAGGTGTGAGGTGCTGCACTGCACTGGACTAACAAGGTAGGGGAATAAACAATAGATGGTAGGAGCCTAGAAAGTACAGAGGGTCAGAGGGACCTTGGTGTACTTGTCCATAGATCACTGAAGGCAGCAGCACAGGTAGATAAGGTGGTTAGGGAGGCATATGGGATACTTGTCTTTATTAGCCGAAGCATAGAGTATAAGAGCAGGGAGGTTATGATGGAGCTGTATAAAACGCTAGTTAGGCCACATCTGGAGTCGTGTACAGTTCTGGTCTCCACACTATAGGAAGGATGTGATTGTACTAGAGAGGATGCAGAGGAGATTCACCAGGATGTTGCCCGAGTTGGAGCATTTCAGGTATGAAGAGATACTGGATAGGCCAGGGTTGTTTTCCTTAGAGCAGAGAAGGCTGGGGGGGGGGGGGGGGGGGGGACCTGATTGAGGTACACAAAATTATGAAGGGCATAGATAGGGTAGATAGGAAGAAACTTTTTCCCTTAGTGGAGGGAGCATTATGCGAGCTACTCAAAGGCAAATACGAGCTACCAGTGGCTCGCGATTGACGTGTTGATGATCCCTGCTCTAAAGTGGCTTGAGTCATACCTAGCACAAATGATGATAGTTGTGGTTGTCAGAGGCCATTCATAGCAGCCCCAGGACATTGCTGCAGGAGTTTCTCAGGCAGCATCCTAGGTCCAACTACCTTCAGCTGCTTCATCAGTGATCTTCCCTCCATCATAAGGTCAGAGTGGGGATGTTTGTCGATGCTTGCACAGCGTTCAGTTTCACTGGTTGTTCCTCAAGGAATGAAGCAGCCCGTGTCTGCAGGCAGCAAGATCTGGACAACATCCAGGCTTGGTCTCATAAGTGGCAAGTAACATTCATGCCATGTGTGTCAGCTGTGGCTCAGTTGGTAGCACTCTTGCCTCAAGTTTCTGAGTTTAAGTCCCCCACGAGGACTTGAGCACAAAAATCAAGGCTAGCACTCCAGTGCAGTACTGAGGATATGCTACACCAGAGGTGCCGACTTTCGGATGAGACACTAAATCATCTGCCTGCTCTGGTGGATATAAAAGATCCCATTGCACTATTTCAATGAGGAGCAGGGGAGTTCTCCCCGGTGTCCTGGCCAATATTTATTCCTCGTCAATATTACAAAAACAGATTATCTGGTCATTATCACATTGCTGTTGGTGGGAGTTTTCTGTGCATGAATTTGATTGCTGCATTTCCTGCATTACAACAGTGACTTCACTTCAAAATGTACTTCACTGGCTGTCATGCACTTTGAAACGTCCAATGGTTGTGAAAAGCACTATGTAAATGCAAGTCTTTCTTTTCTTTCATACAAGTATGTCAGGCATCTCCAGAGGCCCTAAGCACCTCTCTATGACATGCGAAAGGATTACAAATTGGTGAGTCCTGCCTCAACATCCCTGCAAGGGAGGTGGTGGAGTGGGGGGTGGGGGGGGTGTAACTCTTGACCATCCAACTGGCCAGATTAGAGGCTGGGCAATCTGTGACGAGTGGCTCACCTCTTGACTCCCCAAAAGCCCCTCCACCACTTCCAAAGCTCACATTGAGGGTATTATGGAATACTCGCTGCTTCCCTGAATTGCTGCAGCTCCAACATTCAAGATTGTCACCATGCAAAACAATGCACTCCACTTGATCGGCACCCCATCCATATTCATAAACATCCACTTCCTCCATGACTGGTACACCATGACTGCACTGCATACTATCTTACAGGATGCACTGAGGTAACCTGCCAAGATTTTTCAGCAACACTTCCAAAACCCATGACCTCCACATGTAGCCAAGCTTTTTTGTTCTTTGATGGGATGGGAGCGTCGCTGGCAACGCCAGCATTTGTTGCCCACCCTTAAATGCCCTAGAGAAGGGGGTTGTGAGCAACATTCTTGAACTGCTGCAGTCCATCTGGTGTAGGTTAAGCGCTGTAAGGAGGAGTTCCAGGTTTTTAACCCAGTGACAGTGAAGCAATGACGATACAGACACAAGTCAGGATGATGTGTGACTTGGAGGATCACTTGCAGGTGGTGATGATCCCATGCATCTGCTGCCCCTTGTCCTTCCTAGCTAGTAGAGGTCACAGGTATGGAAGGTGCTGTCAAAGGAGGCTTGGCGTGTTACTGCTGTCCATCTTCTACATAGTACACACAACATGCTGCCTTTGACAGACATCACCCTTCCCTTTATCATCACAAGTCAAAATCCCAGAACTCCCTACCTAACAGCATTATGAAAACTGCAGTGATTCAGGCAGGCAGCCTTTATCACCTGATGAGCCAGTGATTTCTACACCCGAAGAATGAAAAAGAGTCGAGGATAGCTTCTCAGAGCAGTTGGAAATGGGTAATATGGTCCTGCAGGGTTACGATAAATGTGCACCAATGATCTGGATGCAGTACTGAAAAAGCTGGTGTCAATATCTGCATATAATACTGAAATAGGAGACATTATTCTTCAGACTAAAAGGAAGTTGCAAAGGAATATGATTAAATGGGGGAGGGGTGAAGCAGGGAAAGTAGTGGCTGAATGAATTCAATGTCCGTAGATGA